>NC_134082.1:144715674-145018704 GCF_000715075.1 Nicotiana tabacum
TGACGACTCTTCAACTTCCAAACCCAATTCTCAAAAGGGAATAGAGTTGTCCTCCCAATGTCGTATACTCGATTTCTATCCCCCACGGTTAGAAGAAAAGGGGGGCGTCGACAGCATGACAACTCTGCTGGGGAATTTCTTTAGGCTTTTACCATTGCATGTTGCTTGTGACTTTACTATCTCATTAATTGCTTTATTTACTGTCTTTTATTCTTTCACTACAAAACTGACTTGGCTCTTCATGTCTTTTCTTTCCTTTAGTTTCTTTCCTTTATTGCTTTATTTCAATGTTGTTGTAATTACTACAATTATTATAATTATTTACCTTATGAACGTGAAAATACATGTCAATTTGTTTCATTCTTGTAAACTACATCTTCAACATCATATTCCACTCGTGCCAAACAAACACCATAGCAACGCTTATAATGAGTGGTTGCGCCCTTCCGATATTATAAACCCCCTAAATGTGACAAAGGCATATTTGCGGTAAAACCAGTCGATCAACGGTATAGTCGACGGTTCCGCGCCTTTCCCTCTTGAGTTGTCCGCTCAAGGGTACCTTGTCTAGCACTTCAAAAAGTAGAAACCAAATTCCCTTGAAACTGCTCATGCATCATGGTCAACCCTAGCCGAGTCAGTTATGTGGTCCACATAATGACTCCTTAAGATAGCCTAAACCAAAGTCCATCGGGTTTCCTGAAACCCAAACGAACACCTCCACGTTATGTGTATTTATTTGGAGAACTAAATGCCTTTTGCTAATTATTGATTCAAATAGTTGAGTCTGGTGGGGTTAAGGGCCTAACACTTTGTTTTGCAGAAAATGAGGCACGAGGTCCCCAGATTCGGTATGGTATCCAACATTCATCCAAGGCTGCTAAATTGGTGGGAAGATCTTCACTCCAGTGATCAGACACTCGTACGCAAATACTTAGGGAATTTTCCCTCACTTCTGGAAATCCAGCCTAACAACAAGATCATTGAGGCTGCCACTTTGTTTTGGGATAGTGATCGATCAGTGTTCCGCTTCGGAGACTTGGAAATGACCCCTTTGCTAGAAGAGATAGGGGGCCTAGCTGGTATCCCCTGGGAGACTCCGGGTTTGCTTATGCCGGAAAACCGCAAAAGTAGAGGCTTTCTTAAGATGATGGGACTCAAGAAAAATCCCGACCTCTCTTGCTTGAAGGACTCCTACATACCATTTGACTTCTTGTACGAGAGATATGGCCACAGCAAGTCCTATCGCACCTATATGGACGAGTTTGCCCTCACTTCTTAGGGACACATACATAGAAGGGTCTTTGTTTTCATGTTTTGCTTCTTGGGCATGATAATTTTCCCTATGAAGAAGGCTAGGATCCACACCAGACTAGTCATGGTGACCAAGACCTTAATGGAGGGTATTTATGGGCAAACTTTCAGCATAGTACCCATGATCGTTGCTGAAATATACCGGGCTTTGGAAAAGTGTCAACAAGGATCCCCGCACTTTGAAGGGTGCAACTTGTTACTTCAACTTTAGCTCATAGAACACCTTCAGAAATGCGACTACAGACAGGAAATCATACGCAGGTATTGGGATGACCATATAGCTTTTCATCACCCAAAGCAAATGAACTTTATGCCCAATATGTTTGCTCAGCCAGAAGACACCAGTGGATGGGTAGAGTTGTTTGAGAATCTGAAAGAAAAGCATGTACAATAGATGTATGAGTGGTTCCCAACCGGGGAATTTATTGTTCGACCTCGGGATGCACCGTTCCTTATACTCATTGGCTTGAGAGTAACTTACCCTTATGTCCCTCTCCGAGCTATGAGACAAGCAGGGAGGAAACAAATCATACCAAGGGTCGACAAGATGAGTCACTTCAGAGACGACTTTCAAGATGATGATAGCCCACGCAGGTGTCAAGCTCAGCACATGTGGCACTGCAAGCTTGTTTTGGGAAGGGAATACCTCGAACCAGACAGGTATCATGCCGGATGTGTGCCGCACTATTTGGGTTGGTTGGAGGATGATCACATTGGTTTGGGTCACCCAGGGTTTGTCCATGGTCATAGGCTTATTGATGAAAAGACTGCAGCAAAGGTTAAATACAATCAACTGCGCAAAAGGATGCGAGAATGCGAGAACGAGCACCGGGAAATACAGGAAACCCACGAGAAGCTGATCAACGAGTGGAAGGATATGGCTGTCAACGCCAACAACCGGTTGGGGTATCTGGAACGAGGCTTAGTGGAATTGAAAGGTAAATTTCTGAAGAGGATCGACGATTGTCAGAATGCTGAGGGTAATGAAGGTGGGCACCTGGCCCGAGCTTACTTGCTGCTGGGACTGCGCGAGTTGGTGCAGCTGTACGAGGGAGGCAAGAATATCGGATCTGGGGAAGGTCTGTCTGGGACAAAGTAGTTAGGAGTCTTTTATTTTGCTTCTAATGATGTAATAAGGTTGATGACCACTAGTGACATTTTATTTTCCGTTATTTAGCGTCGCTTTGGAGTCATCTTATTTTTTATCAATAAAATGAGGCATTTAGCATTATAAGTTCTCCAAGTTAATTTGTCTCTAGGCCTACCTCAGGCACAACGAGGCACCCAAATTAGGACGCAATTTATATTCTTGCACAATGTGTTTAAATATTGCAACATTTTCTTCTCACAACCCGCACTAACTTGTTACCTTTTTTGTTTTTCTTTATTTTTATTCCCCTCCCCAAAGGTTAGTTCGTGCATTCTGGCACCATCAGCATACTCAACAAGATCCAAGGGCCCTCCACCTCCTCCTCCTCCGCGTCCTACCAAAAACAGGAACAAAGGCAAAATGGTAGATATCAGTGCTAGAAAGGAAATCGAGGAAACCTCTCAGAACGCTTCAATCACTAAGGAAACTGTTGCTCATCTTGAGCAAACTTTGCTGAGATTTTGAGAAGAATTGGAACAAGTTCGAAACCTGGCAAGTCTGTCAATCACTCTTGCCGCTGCTGATGCCAACAACCAGAACCTTACTACACCACCACCAGCACAACCCGCTCATACCCAAGCCTACAACACCTGCAACAATAGTCCACTGCTCATTCCCGAACCCCAAAACACCACAAACGACCAGAACGCTCCCATCTTTGTGGACACTGTACCCCACTATGCCCAGCCTATCTCAGATACACCTGAATCAGACAGCAAAGACTCCCTCATTCAGAATTTAGCTGTTGAGCTCAAGAGGTTAACCAGCCGGGTCCAGGGTGTTGAAGATAGCAAAGGTGTGGAAGGTTTGAACTATGAACATCTTTGTGTTCAACCAGATGTCGAACTCCCGGAGGGGTACAAACCTCCCAAGTTCGAAATGTTCGACGGTACAGGTGATCCCAGGGTCCATCTCAGAAGGTATTGTGATAAGCTAGTAGGAGTCGGAAGGGACGAGAAGATCAGCATGAAGTTGTTCATAAGGAGTCTGAAGGGTGATGCATTATCTTGGTATATTAGCTAGGATGCGAAGAAATGGACAAGTTGGGTGAATATGGCATCCGATTTTATGGACCGGTTCAGGTTCAATACTCAGAACGCACCAGATGTGTTCTATATCCAAAATCTGAAGAAGAAACCCATAGAGACCTTTCGCGAGTATGCTACTCGTTGGAGGAAAGAAGCCGCTAAGGTCAGGCCGGCCTTAGAAGAAGAGCAGATGAATAGGTTCTTTGTCCGGGCTCAGGACCCGCAATACTACGAGAGGCTGATGTTGATAGAGGGTCAAAAGTTCTCCGACATCATCAAGTTGGGATAAAGGATCGAAGAAGGTATCAATAACGGTATGGTCACTAATCTCGAAGCGTTGCAGGCCACTAACAAGGCTTTACAGTCTGGTGATACGTCAAAGAAAAAGGACGTGAATTCCGTGATGGCTGCGCAAAGAAACAATTCCCCTATGAAATACCAATCATACCCCTCAACTCCACTCACATACCAACCTTCCCTAAACTACCAAGCACCATCACCCACCTACCAAATTCCATAACCCGTTTACCAATCATCTCCACCTCCCGCATATCAATCCACTTTACCTAGATACTCTCAACCTGCACCTGCTTACCAAACCTATAATGCCCAACCCTCTCACTACCAATCACCTCCCACTCGCCAAAATTTCCCTAGACCCAGACCAAATTTTGACCGCAGACCTCCCATACAATATACAGCCATCGCTTGAGAAAAATCTTCTATTATTGAGCTCAAAGCAGCCGGTTACATTACCCTTATTCCAGCCGTAACTCCAGAAAATCCTTCCCAATGGATCAACCCAAACAAGACTTGCGCATACCATTCCGGGATGAAGGGCCATACCATCGACGAGTGTCGCTCGTTGAAAGACAAGATTCAGAACCTGATTGACAACAAGATCATTATAGCAAAGGAGCCCACTCCTAATGTCAGCAACAACCCCCTGCCTGACCACAAGGGTAGAGGCATCAATATGATCGAGATTGAAGATGATTGGGACCCCGAGGGGTCAATCGGTTTGATAGTTGAAGGAGACGAACCTAAGAAGCCAGCAGTTACTCTCAATCCCATTGTTGTTCAAATTTAGCCCTCTAAGGGCGATATGGTAAATGTGTCCGTACCGCTCGAGTTTGAAGCACCTTCCGCAAAGGCGCCAAAACCGATTGAGGTTGAGTTCGGAATTCCAAAGGCGCCTACACTTGTGGAAGTTACTGTGTTACCTCCCAAGGTGCCTATTCCGGTCTCCATGATAGACGTGACCCCGTTCAAGACAAATGTTATACCTTGGGATTACACCGCTGAGGCTAGAAGGAAAGGAAAGACATATACCGGGGAAGCAATTGCCGCACAGGGCATGACTAGGACAGTCAGGGTATACACCCCGGAGCACTTGGCTGAGTCCAGCAAGCAAGCCTCCGGGCGGGTTGTTGAAACCGGACCCGATGACCTTTGGAGGAAGGTACAGGCCAAAGAGTACTCAGTCGTCGAGCAGCTGAACAAAACGCCAGCACAGATTTCTATTCTGGATCTTCTGCAAGGCTCTGAGGCACATAAAAACGCCTTAATGAAAATACTGAGTGAAGCTTATGTTCCCAGCAACATAACAGGAGGCGAAATGGCAAACATGGTGGGGCAGGTACTGGAAAGCCACAAGATCACCTTCCACGAGGACGAATTACCACCAGAAGGGCTTGGTCACAACAAAGCATTGCACATTACTGCGCAATGCGAGGATCACTTTATCACCAGGATTTTAGTCGACGAGGGATCCAGCCTTAACATTTGTTTGTTGGTAACTCTCAGGACATTGGGTAAGGGATTGCACGAGATCAAAGACAGGGCTATCAGTGTCAAAGCTTTTGATGGATCTCAAAGGTCCACCATTGGAGAAATTAGCTTATGCCTACAGATGGGACCCACCTAGTTCGATGTCGAGTTCCAAGTCATTGACGTACCAACGTCTTACAATTTGTTGCTAGGACGACCCTGGATCCACGCCGCTGGGGCTGTAGCATCCACTTTGCATCAAGCTGTAAAATTTGAATGGAATCATCAGGAAGTAATCATTCATGGCGACGGTAGCAACCCTATATATAGTCGCCAAAGGAAGAAGAAGGATAGGAGGAGAAACGTACCACCACATCGAGCGGGTCAATGCTGTAGACAAAGACAAGTGGTGGGATAGCAAGATCGAAAGCATCCTGAATTGGAGAGGGTATGAACCCGGAAAAGGACTTGGCAAGAACCTGCAAGGTATCACCAAACCTATCAAGCTGAAGAAGCACGGTACCACTTTTGTCCTAGGGTATGAGTACATTTGGGAGGAGTTCAACCACTGGTCACCTCCATGGCGCGGACCATACTATCCGCTGGAGCACCCTATACCTCAGTTGGAGCAGACTTTTCAGCCATCCGACACTTTGTACGGATCATAGGAAGACGAGGCACTAGCAACAATAAAGAACTTGTTTCTGGAAGATGATATGGATTGTTGTGTTATCTTCGAGGAGGATGGGGAGGAAGGCCCTTCCATTCAAGCCATGAACCGAGGGGAACGCCTCACTAATTGGTCGGTCAGGACCACCAGTGCCCGGACATCTTTGGGGTAGCAAGGCTGAACGAGCATCATGCATCGCATCTTTATTTTCTTAGTTGCTTTTCCTTTCTGCATTGTCTTTACTTTCCAAAAGAGCTCTGATGTCTCGAACAATTATGAATTTTAATCAAAGCATTTCAAACTCATTATATATTGCACTCTTATTACTTTTCTCTATTATTTACTTTGTTTTACACAGCGTTACTCTTACATATATTGATGATGAACCAACAACTGTGACTTGCAACGAGGCAATGCAACAAACGGATATAGATTCAGAAGAGGATGATATACTAGAAGAGGTTGTCAGAGAGGTCGAAAACTTTGAGAATAGGCCTAAGTCTAATCTAGATGAGACCGAAGTCGTTAATTTGGGTGATACTGAGAATGTCAAGGAAACATGTATTAGCGCACATTTGTCGCCATTAGAAAAGAAAGAGTACACAGAGTTCCTAAAAGAGTATGAGGATATCTTTGCATGGTCTTATGACGATATGACTGGCCTCAGCACATCCATTGTAGCTCACAAGTTGCCAACAAATCCTACATGTCCGCCGGTAAAGTAGAAGCTCAGGAAGTTCAAGCCAGACATGAGTTTGAATATTAAAGAAGAGGTTACTAAGCAAGTCAAAGTCAGGGTTCTCATCTGATATGGTTAGCCAACATCGTGCCGGTACCAAAGAAGGATGGGAAGGTTAGAGTCTGTGTCGACTACCGGGATCTCAACCGGGCCAGTCCCAAAGACAACTTTCCTTTGCCGAATATACATATCTTGATCGACAACTGTGCCAAGCATGAGCTGCAGTCATTCATTGATTGTTTCGCTTGGTACCATCAGATATGGATGGATGAAGAAGATGCAGAGAAAACGGCGTTTATCACGCCATGGGGGATGTACTGTTATAGAATGATGCCGTTTGGATTGAAAAATGCTGGTGCTACCTACATGAGAGCCATGACTACCACCTTTCATGACATGATACACAAAGAGATCAAGGTGTATGTGGATGACGTCATCATCAAATCCAGGAAAGCTGCAGATCATATGGAAGACTTGCGAAAGTTCTTCAACAGGTTGAGAAGGTACAATTTGAAACTGAATCCCGCCAAGTGTGCATTCGGGGTTCCTGCTGGAAAATTATTGGGTTTCATCATGAGTCGTCGAGGAATAGAATTGGATCCATCAAAGGTCAAAGCTATCCAAGAATTGCTACCGCCAAAGAACAAGAAGGACGTGATGAGTTTCCTGGGAAGACTCAACTATATCAGCCGATTCATAACTCAGTCTACTGTCATTTGCGAACCCATCTTCAAAATGCTGAAGAAGGATGCCGCCACCAAATGGACCGATGAATGTCAGAAGGCTTTTGACAATTTCAAGGAATACTTGTCTACACCGCCAGTCTTGGTTCCGCCTGAACCAGGGAGACCCCTCTTGCTCTATCTCGCAGTGTTGGATGGAGCATTTGGTTGTGTTTTGGGGCAACATGATGAAACAGGGAGAAAGGAGCAAGCCATCTACTATCTCAGTAAGAAGTTCACACCGTACGAGGCCCGATATTCTCTTTTAGAACGCGCTTGTTGTGCTGTGACTTGGATCGCGCAGAAGTTGAGGCATTACTTATGTGCTTACACTACTTATCTCATATCCAGAATGGACCATCTGAAGTATATCTTCCAGAAGCCCATGCCCACTGGCAAGCTCGCCAAGTGGCAGATCCTGCTAAGTGAATTCAACATTGTTTACGTAACCCATAAAGCAATCAAAGGGCAAGCCTTGGCGGACCATCTCGCCGAGAATCCCATAGACGGAGAATACGAGCCCCTAAAAATGTATTTTCTCGATGAAGAGGTACGTTTCATAGGAGAAGATATTGCAGAATCCTATGATGGTTGGAGGTTATTTTTCAACGGAGCTGCAAATTTTAAAGGAGTTGGCATAGGAGCAGTCCTGGTATCAGAAACCGGTCAGCATTACCCGGTATCCGCCAAGCTCAGGTTCCCATGCACCAACAACATGGCCGAATATGAAGCCTGCATTCTAGGGATTAAACTAGCCATTGATATGAACATTCAGGAGTTACTAGTAATCGGAGACTCGGACCTACTCATACATCAGGTTCGAGAAGAATGGGCAACCAAGAATCCCAAGATACTCCCTTATCTGCATCACATACAGGAATTGAGAAAGAGGTTCAGAAAGACAGAATTCCAGCATGTTCCCAGGGTACAAAATGAGTTCGCCGATGCACTTGCTAGTTTGTCATCTATGATTCAGCATCCAGATACAAATTTCATTGACCCCATCCAGGTCAATATTCATGACCAACCAGCTTATTGTGCTTATGTTGAGGAAGAAGCCGACGAGAAACCATGGTTCCACGACATCAAAGAGTATTTGACCACAGGAGAATATCCAGAGCTTGCCAATGCTACCCAGAAACGCACTCTTCAGAGACTATCCAATAATTTCTTTCACAGCGGAGGAATCCTGTACAAGAGGACTCCTGATTTGGGTTTACTAAGGTGTATCGATGCAAGGGAAACAACCAAGTTATTGGAGGAAGTACATTCAGGGACCTGCGGACCGCACATGAATGGTTTTGTTTTAGCAAAGAAGATACTCCGAGCAGGATATTTCTGGATGACTATGGAAACAGACTGCATCCAGTATGTACGAAAGTGCCATCGCTGTCAGATACATGCAGATATGATAAAAGTGCCTCCAAACGAGCTTAATGCAACAAGATCACCATGGCCGTTCGCCGCTTGGGGAATGGATGTTATCGGTCCAATCGAGCCTACCACATCAAACAGGCACAGGTTCATCTTGGTAGCAATTGATTATTTTACTAAATGGGTTGAAGTAGCATCATACAAAGCAGTTACCAAGAAGGTGGTAGCAGATTTCATCCGCGACCAAATTGTTTGTCGGTTCAGAATTCCAGAGTCAATCATCACCGACAACGGCTCCAATCTTAACAGCGACCTGATGAAAACAATGTGTGAGACTTTCAAGATCAGACACAAGAACTCTACGGCTTATAGACCGCAGATGAATGGAGCCGTAGAAGCGGCCAACAAAAACATCAAGAAGATACTAAGGAAGATGATTGAGAGGCACAAACAATGGCATAAGAAGTTGTCATTCGCCTTATTGGGTTATTGTACCACAGTCCGCACATCAACCGGGGCAACTCCCTACATGCTGGTTTATGGTACAGAGGCGGTCATTCCCGCTGAGGTAGAAATTCCATCATTAAGGATCATACAAGAAGCCGAGTTAGATGACGCATAATGGGTAAAAGGCCGCTACGAGCAGTTAACTGGGGCAGGATTTTGAGGAGGACCCTCAAAATTTTGGAGCAAGCAAGGTTGCCGTGTCTTGAACCACGTTGCAGTTGTTGGTTCATCCAAAATAAAATCATTTTTTCAAAATATATATACTTACATTACATTTACTAAATCATGCATAAACATCATTTGCATCACCGTCGTTTAGCAATGCTACCCCAATGATACGTAACGTCAGGAGCCAAGGGATACGAACTAACCTTCACCCTCTACAGAACTCACGATTTTTCTTTGGATGCAGGAACTCAGATCGTAATTCAAAACGCATTCACTCTTCAAAGTCAAAACCCTCGAAACAATCACTCAACTCACAAAGGTCTACTATCTACACCCAACATTCCCCAACAATCATGATATCGCAACCGCCTATCAGCAAAGAAAATTACTACCATTTGCTCATTTACATTCCTGCACTACATAAGGCTACTTTCTGCCTTTCGAGACTAAGCTCTGTCTCCATCCGCATTTTGCATAAGGCTACTCTCTGCCTTCCGAGGTTAAGCTCTACCTCCATCCTGCATAAGGCTACTTATCTGCCTTTCGATACTAAGCTCTGTCTCCATTTGCATCTTGCATAAGGCTACTCTCTGCCTTTCGAGGTTAAGCTCTACCTCTATCTGCATTTTGCATAAGGCTACTTTTCTGCCTTCTGAGGTTAAGCTCTACCTCCATCCTGCATAAGGCTACTTATCTGCCTTTTGAGACTAAGCTCTGTCTCCATCTGCATTCTTGCATAAGGCTACTTTTCTGCCTTCCGAGGTTAAGCTCTACCTCCATCATCACCTGCATAAGGCTACTCTCTGCCTTTCAAGGTTAAGCTCTACCTCCATCCTGAATAAGGCTACTTATCTGCCTTTCGAGACTAAGCTCTGTCTCCATCTGCATTCTTACATAAGGCTATCTATATGCCTTCCGAGACTAAGCTCTGTCTCCATCCATATTGCATAAGGCTACTCTCTACCTTCCGAGGTTAAGCTCTACCTCCATCCTGCATAAGGCTACTTATCTGCCTTTCGAGACTAAGCTCTGTCTCTATCTGCATTCTTACATAAGGCTATCTATATGCCTTCCGAGACTAAGCTCTGTCTCCATCCATATTGCATAAGGCTACTCTCTACCTTCCGAGACTAAGCTCTGTCTCCATCTATATTTTGCATAAGGCTATTCTCTGCCTTTCGAGGTTAAGCTCTACCTCCATATTGCATAAGGCTATCTATCTGCCTTTCGAGACTAAGCTCTGTCTCCATCCTGCATGGCTGAAATATCGCCACTTTATTTAAATTCTCGCTTCGGCTGAAATATCGCCACCTGCATTCAAATTCACGCCTTGGCTGAAAAATTGCCACTCTTTGCATTCATTCGGCTGAAAGATTGCCACCTTCTCATGGGCTGAAAAATCGCCAACTTATTCAAAGGCGTCATAGTTCGGAGGCACCATATGCATAGCCCGAAAACACCATTTCATGGCCTGCGAATCTTTATTTTATGCTCTTCATGGCCCAGGACATCATAGTCTGAGGACGTCATCCTAACCATCCAAAGACAACATTTATGGTCCAACGGAAATTTGCATCATGTTTAAGTTACGCACAATATGTGCATCTGCTCATTTACAGGTACACCGGATAGCGAATGGCCGTCTCAGCAGAAGCGATCCCGCTCCAGTTCTCCGCAATCTATTCGACTCCAAACACCTTTTAAATCTGACCATCGCGTCCGTCTTTTCAAATCTCCTTTGACACATTCCGTCAATGGTTCCTGAACTACATGTGGCCAGATTCCTGTGAAACCAAGGATATGTAGGCAGCTCAGAAACCAAAGCGCGGTCAAAGTTCTTTTTCAATCACCGTTTCCGGTCAAAATTGGCCATCTTGTCTTTACCCGACAACTCTTTCATCCTCCTCGGGTATATATATTTTATACCCAAAATATTTTCAAAATAGCATATATGTGCATATATAAGCACACCCAAGAGTTTTGGTATATTTGTGATTTTTAAACCAATTTACTGCCTATTTTAATACCACAAAAATCCAAAAATCATTCCCAAAATTATCATTTTTGATTAATAACTTATTTCATTCTCATATTTAAACCAAAACATAATTAATATGATTTTTGCATATTTTTACAAATTTATTCGGAATTTCTAAAGCTTAATTGTATGAAATTGCAATTATGGCCTATTTTAATAATTAACTGCGTTTTATAATTATAAAATTGTTCCAATTATTTTTAGATTAATGTTTATATATTATCAATTAGTGATGTGCTTTCAATTTGTTTTAAAATTATTTTTTAGCTATGTTAATTAATTAAAAAGAGGAAAAATGGCTATTTAAAAGATGGCCCATTTCCATTTCAATTTTAGCCACAATTGAACCTCAATTTTGACCCCAACTCAGCCCAATAGACGACCCAATTTTTACCTGACCCAAACCCAATTAATCTAACCCGCTCGCTTCCCATCTTTAAATCCTGACCGTTGATTGTTTTAATCAACGACCCTCGTTCTTTCTTTCCTTTTTTAATTCCGCCCCAGCCCCTAACCCTAATCATTTCTCCAAAGTAGCCACCCCTGAATTCTCTCATCCTCTCAAATGCTCTCTAACACTCGAAACCCTAGCCGCCTCTGTCGTCGTCTCCGACTAGTTCTCACCGGAGTCCATGGCTTCTCAAGCCATGGATGGCCTGTGCTCTCTTCCCTTCACTCCCAAACCATGATTATTCAAGGTTCTTCGAGGATTCGATCTTCAACAGGCTTGTTCAGGTCCTCCGCCAACCTGAGTTCCTTTGGTTTCTCCTGCCCCGTTCCGGCATGTTCGAGCTTTGACAAGGCTTAGCATGGCCCAGACTCGTTCAGAGACCAAACCATTCCAAGCCTTCTCGTCTCTAGGGTTTCCGAGAAACCCTAAAAATCTTTATTCGAGGTTTTCCTTTCCTTATTTTCTTAGATCTGTAGCAGATCTATGCTCTATTCAATGTTTTAATGATTTCCCCTAATTTTCCCTTTTTAAAATTAGTCTGTTCAAATTAGGGTTTTCAAAAAATCCTAAAACGATTCTTTTTCTTCTCCCTCTTTCTTTATGTGAATCTATGTGTCCATGCCATGCTTTAGGGGTTTTCATTTGTTTCTTATGATTTGCTGTTAATATGCATGTCTCTCTGCCTTTGTTCTATTGCTGCTTCTACTGATTTTTCTATAAGCATGTTTATACGCCTATCTTGCCTGTCCCTTTACTATTTCTGGTACTGAAAGTGTTTACTCTTACTAGATTTATTTGGGTTATTGAACTTGCTTCTTTTACTACTTCCTAAACTTCTATGGCATCTCTTCTCTCTTCTGAACTGGTTGAGTTTTAGTTTGCACTCTACTGCTTTCGATTGCTACGTATGTCTGTGTATTTCCTCAGGGAATTCTGAAAGAGTTCCCCAGGCTTGTTGAGTTTGCCTTCTCTTTTTGTGTGTCCTACTCGGACTGAAACCCTATTTGGGGATTTTGCGAGCTTTTGGTTCTAGGGTTCTACTCTAGAAACCCTAGGCTCTCAAATTTGTGCTGAGTTCATAGACTGAACTGAAACTTGCTTTCCTTTTTTGCTTATGATTCTAAAACTGTTTATGCCAATCTTTCTTTCTTGCTTGATACTAGCATGCTTATATACGAGGGTTTTGTTCCTTTTGAATTGATACTATTAGCTTGTGATTGATTTTAATCTCCTTTTACTGAGGCTCGATTGATTTGCTACTGATTTTTTACAACTTAGCCTCTTCCCTATTTTCCCGACTAAGTTCATTCAAAGCTTTTAAAACTTTCCGGCTGTTTGATTACTTTGTTTCCTTATTCTTTCAAAACCATGTACTATAGTTTCTTACCTTAAATAGACTCTGTATGAACCTACCCTTTATTATGCTACTCTGAAAGGTTTTCATTATTTTCCTTTCCTTAATTACTCACTCTCGTTTGAAATCAAATCCCTTTGACTAAGGGAGATTTTATTTGATTGACTGAGATTTTATTTCCTTACCTTCTTGTCTACTCGTTTTTGCACTATAAAAGCTCACAACTCTCACAAGTTCTGACACAGTTTTTTTACACAAACACTCGAGACGACACAAGTTCAATACTTTCTCTACTACTGTTTTCTCTGCTTCTAATACTGAACAATTTGCTCTTCTTCTCTTTTACTGCCTGAAACATTCTTGAGTTCCTTTTGAACTCTCAAGTGTTTTTGCTGAAGACTTAAGTCTGCTCCTGCTGATTTCTGGCTGTCTGCTTACTCTGTTATTCTGCTGTTTATTTACTTTGCAACTGGTATGTCACTCTTAATTTAAATAATGCTCCTCCACTATGTGTTTACTTCTTAGTCTGTTATGTTCTTCTTTACTATGTTTCTGCAACTTTGTGGCTACTTTTCTTATGTGAATTCCGTCTCATTTTTCCTCTTTGTATGAGAGTATGGTTCTAGCCATGACAGCACTCTATTATTGTTGCCCATGACTTTGAACTGGGTTCTTTGAACCCCTTAACTCAAACCAATTCCCACTTCCCCTTTCCCCTTATGTGTGCTTTGAGCCTAAGACCTTGGTCTGGCAGTGTCCTAATCACTGTCCAGACCTTGGTCTGACCTTCAATAGGTCTTGCTCTCATTTGTTTGGCTAAACAGGTTGGTCAGGGGGTGTGCCAGCCAGCCTTATGGCTGGGTATGACCACCAATCTGTTATGACTTTCCCAACCCCTTTTCACACTTACACTCATTCTTAGCAATTAAGTTCTGCCCCCCTCTTGCAAGCCATGCTTTGGTACCCTTGAGTTCTCACTGAACTTGGATGCCTGAGGGCTAGCTCTTCCACACTGCACTATTCTTTTAATGGTATCCTGGGTGTAAGCAATGCCGAGATTCCTTGAGATTCCTTGGAACTCTGAAACACTTTGGATAAGAGAAGGCTTTGGAAATATGGATTCGGAATTGGTTAATCACATATTATTAGACATTAAGATTGAATTAGGTTCCTCAGATGCAGCTGTTGGTCTTTGATGTATTTTATCTTTTCTTTTGGTCTGTAATAACTTGTACAAACTCGGGGAATCTAGTAAAAGGGTGTGGGAGGGATTTTACTTTCCTGCATCAAAGGGTAGAAACCATGCTTTAGGGTTTTAATTCTTTTTAATGTTTTTGATCCAATCACATAGAAATCATGCCTATAGGAGACAATATTTAACTTTCTGCAATCTTGCATATAGATATCACGCCTATAGGAATGTGCATGCTCACGATATTAGGCAAATTTTTAGGGTTAATCAAATCAGCATCTATTTACAAGTTTGTTAACATGGTTTAAAACAAATGACTCGTAAAGATCATGTTTATAGGAAGTTTTTAAAATCAAACTTGCCTCACTCGTCTAAACGCAGTAACGATTTCATTGACTAACGGACAAAAACCAGTGGTTCTCTGAACCATTGAGCCTCTTCTCAGATTAGTGCAACTCTTTCTAAAACCTAATCTTCTGGTAAACTTGCATGCTTTCTGAAACTTACTGCCTTTTCTGGTAGTTCGATGAACGATTTCCAACTCAGTTACATATCACTTTTCTGTATTTTATCATTTTCTGCAGCTCGAACTCGTTTTCTCCTTAAACAATCTGCCTCTTTTGAAACTTGTTTAAAATTGCTCTTTCTCTACTAATCTGCAATTCAATGGTCTTTCTTCTGGGAACTATTCTACATCGTTTTGTTAAGTCTGCGGCTTGCCTTTTCTTCAAAACTTTTCTGTCTATTTTTCAAAAGAATCAGTAATCCCACTCGCGTTAATTAAGTGCCTTAATCTCTGACAATTGCATCCGAGTTGCCTAATGCAGACTTTCTGTCTAAATATATGTGTTGAACCAGTCTGCTCGCCGCTTAATTTTTAACTTAAGACCAAATCAGTATATGCTAAGACATGCTAAACTAAGTGTTGTCCGATTTAAGAGGTTTATTTGAGCCTTGTTTGCTTGTTTACTCATCCCTTTATTTGATATTTGTTTTGAATGTCGAAACTAGAATTTTATCCTTTAAACTCCATAAAGGCCCCATCCCTTTCTTCCCTCTTAGGATTAGAAGTCCTAATACCCCGGTACTGATAGGTTGGTACGGGTATTAGCGTGCAATAAGTAAACGAGACTAAATGCGCTTTAACACCTTAACGAGGTGGGAAGGGTAGAATATGGATATGATGACCGGTGCGCTAATATCACGTGCGACCCCTCTTCTGAGGAGTGATTGCTGGATATTGCATTGAAGTGATCCATATTAATCAATAAACCTAGGACCCCCTTTCCCTTTACTTGTTAATTTTTTTAGTTTTCTTTTAAGACTAATTTTCTAAACACTCTATTTCTTCAAATCTTAAGCTTGTTTGCTAAGCTATGTGAATCCCTTTGCTTGTTCTCTTACTTGTCTTCTTAAAGTCACAATTGTAACATGGCCGAGAACCACACTTGTGGATCCTGAGGGGTGCCTAACACCTTCCCTCGGGATAATTTCTAGCCCTTACCCTAATCTCTGGTCTCTTCATCTCAAACCTTTCTTAAAGTGTCCTAATGCACTATAATCATTAGGTGGCGTCTCTTCAACTTCCAAACCCAATTCTCGAAAGGGAATAGAGTTGTCCTCCCAATGTCGTATACCCGATTTCTGACCCTACGTTAGAGGAAAAGGGGGGCGTCGACACTTCTTTCCACCGCAAGATGGTATTGACTTCATGTCGCAAATATCTGTGTGAATTAAGTCTAAAGGATTTGAATTCCTTTCAACTGACTTATAAGGATGTTTAACATACTTAGATTCCACACATATTTGACATTTTGATTTGTCGCATTCAAATTTAGGCAATACTTCCAAGTTAATCATTTTTCGCAAGATTTTATAATTGACATGACCCAAACGTATATGCCATAATTCATTTGACTCAAGTAAGTAAGACGAAGCTAAAATTTTATTATTATTCTCAACAACCATTACATTCAGCTTGAAAAGGCCCTCAGTGAGGTAACATTTTCCTATAAACATTTCGTTCTTAGTTATTACAACCTTATCGGAAACAAAACACACTTAAAACTATTCTTAACAAGAAGTCCATCATAGACTAAATTCTTCATAATCTCGGGAACATGAATGACTTTGTTCAAAGTTACCACCTTGCCAGAAGTCATCTTCAGAAAGATCTTCCCATATCCTTCAATCTTGGCGGTTGCAGCAATTCCCATAGAAAGAGTCTCTTCGGGTCCAACAGGAGCATATGTTGCAAAGGCTTCCCTAATAGCACAAACATGGTGAGTGGCTCCAGAATCAATCCACCACTCCTTAGTATTTCCCACCAAGTTGCATTCAAAAAGCATAGCACACAAATCATCAACATCTTCATGCTTTTCAACCATGTTTGCTTGACCCTTCTTCTTGTCTTCTTCAGAGCACGACACTTCGTAGATTTGTGCCCAGCTTTCCCACAGCTGTAGCAATTTTTGTTGAATCGCTTCTTGCTTGGGTTGATTTTTGGTCCAGAAGCCTGCTTCCTTTTTCTCTTATTTTGAGAAGTATCCTTAATAATGTTTGCTCTCATTATTGTTGAGTTTCCATGACCTCTCTTTTCAGCAGCTTTGTTGTCCTCTTCTATTCTCAACCGAACAATAAGATCTTCAAGGGACATCTCCTTGCGTTTGTGTTTCAATTAGTTTTTGAAGTCCTTCCACAAATGAGGCAACTTCTCAATCATCACTGCTACTTGGAATGCTTCATTAATGACAAGACCTTCAATGAAAAATTCTGTTAGTAAAAATACTAAGATTACAACTTTCAACATCAATATTAATTTGATTTATACCTTCAACAAGGAGATCGTGAATAATCACTTGCATTTCCTAGACTTGGGTAATAACAGACTTGCTATCTACCATTTTGGAGTCCAAAAACTTGGCGGCAACGAATTTCTTCAGCCCGACATCTTTAGTTTTATATTTCTTTTCAAGCGTTGTCCACAATTCTTTTAACGTCTCCACGCCACTGTAGACATTATACAAATCGTATTCCAGTCCGCTGAGAATATAATTCTTGCACAGAAAATCAGAATGCTTCCACACCTCAATCACAAGAAAGCGTTCATTCTCTGGAGTTTCATTAGGCAGAACAGTAACATCTTCCTTGATGAACTTCTACAGACTTAAAGTAGTCAAGTAGAAGAATATCTTCTGCTGCCACCGCTTGAAATCTAACCGAAAAATTTTTCGGGTTTCTCCGCCGGTGCCAACGCTGGTGTTCGGCTTGTTGATGCATTGACAGTCACCATTGGAACAGTCTGGTTCTCCTTATCATTAGTCATTTCTGTAAAAGAATGACACAAACAAACGTTAAAATCACGTAGATTTTAATCTCCAATGGAGTAAAAAAACACAAAGGTTTTAAACTCCAAAACAATGAATATAACACAAATACAGAATACAAATTAAATTTCTTAAGCTTGTTAGTAAACTGTATTTGTAAACTAATTCTGGAAAAGATAAAACAACATAAACAGAAATATAAACGAAACAGAAGTTAATCTGAGCTCACTGAAATCTCGGTGTTTCCTTACAAAAATTAATCCCCTCCTAGTACCCAAGGTTATGGATTATTTCCTCCCAGGATAGAACGAATTACACATTGGTGTAGTGGAACATCAAACCCTAGTGTTTCAGCGAACACAAAGTTCGGTAGCAAATCACACTTACTGTTGCTTTCTGTGAAGTTAAAACAATGCAGAAGAAGGAGGAGAAACTAAGAAAATCGTATGGAAATTCTGAGAGAATGGACTTGTATTTATAGCCAATGTTGGGCTGAAATCTGAAGAGGTTCAACTCTTCAGAATAGGGGTGTTCGTTGGTCGGTATGGTACGGTATTTAGATATTTCGGTTCGGTATTCGGTTTCTTAAAATCTTATACCAATACCGTACCTAATTAAATTCGTTATAGTTTAGTTTTTCTCCTTTCAATTTTGGTTTATTCGGTTCAGTAACTTCGGTTTATTCGGTTTGAATACTAACTAGTGCATAAAGCCATAGACTCTAATATTCTTAATTAAAGTACTCAAAAATACAAAACTGAAAATATTTGTTGACAAAAATTTTGTCCAAAACTAGAAAATATCAACCAAATAGAGAAAATTGTATATAAAAGAATATTTGGTCATTAGAAATATCTTGTTACTTGTTTAGAGTTACTTGATGAACTTAGAGAATAAAGGAAAGTAAAATTTTAGATTTTTTATATTTATGTTATAATTGATATATGTGTTTTGTGTAATATAATATATATTTTGGTACGGTATCGGTATTTCGGTATTTTATTTTAAAATACCAAATACCATACCTAATACCAATATTTTAAAAAACTTAAACCAAATACCATACCAAATACCAAAATTTTCGATTTCGGTATGGTAATTCGGTGTTTACCAAATTATGCATAGCCCTACTTCAGAATGGTTGTTTATGCAAAATGGCCATAACATAAATGGCTATTTACCCAACAATAAAGAGGGAAAATTGAAGAGGGTAGTTAATTTTCTGTTACAAAAACAGAAAACGGAAAATTGGAAATAGTTGGATTTTAATAGTAATATTCTTGGATTTAATATTAATATTTTGTTATTAAAACAGATATTTAATAACATTTCTGTTAATATTTACTATTAACAAACAAATTTGGTCTAAAAAATTAATCAATCAATTGACCAAAGCCGAAGCCGAGCGAGCGACGACGACGGCGCGAGGCTTGCCTTCTTCTCAACTCTTTTAGAGTTAGAAGAAGAGCAATTGCTTATATATCCATTACAAACCTCTTCCTCTTCCTCTTCCAATATGGGACAATGTCCCTTCATCAAAGAGGGAATCTCAAATGAAACTCAAATATTTCATTTTCCCTCCATTTCCCATTCACCCTCTTTTAAGCATTAATATACTTAAAACCCCAAAAATCCCCACATGAATGGGGAATGGCTATATCACGAAAATATGGATGAAAAATTGTGTGATTCGCAAGCAAGGATTAATTGCATCTGGATAAGTAGGTTTCCCTTTGAACTTTCGGTAGTAAACTTATGTCGGATATACTCGGTCAATCGGTAGATTTGATATCATTGAACCGTCGAACTTTGGTGTATACCTAGACAACTATAAGTCACACAACCAACTCTCAATTATATGTTTATCTCGTGTTTGATTGAAATTAGAAAGATAGACGAGCGAAAGAGAGGCAGAGTTTGTGAGTATAGGTATCTATAAATTTCTGTATATGTGTAATTACAAAAATTGTTCCTTTACTGGATTTCATAAGCATATCCTACAATATTCGGATGCTTATGCAATAATACAAGACAATATATACTCATTGGCAAGAGACAACATTCAGGAGTGTGCTCCTTGATCTGATCAACCACCTAAAGATGTTGTCCATGCCATCCTCAATGCATTCAAAATGAGCTTCCAGATTTTCCACTTTGCTCTGTACAAACTGTATCTTTTCCACTTCATTAGAACCATACTTGAAAAGGCTGTTTAATGCAACATCAGCACTTTCTATCTCATTTACATTGTCTTGATCTCCCTTGTTCACCAATCTTGAAACCAAAGACCATTTGCTTATTGGCTTAGAAACTGGAGCTGACAAGAAAACCAACACATTTTGGAATACTGAAATTCCCATTGTACTAACTTCTCTTGGCACTCTTATAACAGCTGAGACAAGTTGATCAGCTTCCATTACAGCAACCACCTCTTCATGCTCCATTTTCTTTAAAATTGTAACTAAGTTTTTGGCATCTTTCTTCATCTTCTTCCTAAACGAAGTGTAGTTAGTGATGCTCAAATCTCCTTTTCTCCTTCTCAGTAAGGACTGAACATCTTTAACATTTTCTTTAAACTGTGACACCAGCTCCCTTGTTGCCTCACATATATCAAGAAATCTCATAAATTTATCCAAGATTTCATCGACCCATTTTTTATCTTGGCATTTGGAAAGGGCTTGAAGAGTCAGGGGCAAGTTGAGAAGATCACTCATGTACCTATGCACCTCTCCCAAACTAAGTAAACCATTGTAAACAGCTTCTGCAGTTGGTGAGGCTGAATTTTCCCAAGTCTTGAACTTGCTGAACTCCTCTTCAATTTTCTCAGTTGCTGGATGTGATCTGCTTGGCAAACTGATGGATCTGTTATTTGCAGAATAACTTGCCATTTCTTTCCTCTGTTTTTTTCTTCCTTTTTATTTGGTATATATTCGAAGTTTGGGATGATAAAAAAGCTTCAAAACTCATCTTATTTATACCAAGATTCTACAGAAAGCGACAAGATGCAGATAATTCTGCTAAGATAGCGTTGAGATTGCCATGTGCCGAGAGAGTGGGCATTCCCTAAGAGTTCGGTGAGCTTGTTGTGCTTCAAAAACAAAACTTTAATCAATATTATTGATTTTTTAATGTTTTTGTCTTTCGAAAGTTGCCACTTTGCGTTACCTTATTGCTAGTTAGTGATGAAAGATGTCTCAGCAAATACGTGGCTTGTTACTAGTATTGTCTTTGTTGGGGGAGCCATAGTTTGTCGATCGTACAGCAAAGCGCCATTATTAAATTGTGATGAAGATCTTTTAATGGAGATTTTGATACCTCTTTTTCAAAAAGAAATTCCTAAATTCAGCGGAAAGAGTAACACGAGTGCAACTGAGGTAAAGTGATATTTTAAATTTGTACACGTAGGGCTTGTTGGCTATCTTCCTCACTTAACACCCCCTCCCAAAATAGTTTTTTCTCAACTTGAGTTGTTTGGCAAAATATTTTTGGGAAACTTTTTTTAAAAAAAAAGAATTAGAAGCACCTTTTGAGAATCAGAATGGATTCTAATCCATTTCAATGGAAAATTACGACTCTTCATCTCATGATATACATATCATCTTTGTGAAAATATGACACATGTATTTCCTTCATCCTTATTTCAAATGGACGGGAAATCGGAATCAATGATAAGATTGTCAATCCAGTTAAAATGACTATAAAACTCCTTTTAATTACTTTTCGATCGGTTGGCTTTTTCCGAAAAGGTATCCCTGGTTTGTTTATTTGCATCTTACTAATACTCCCCTTGTCTATTTTAACTGTCAAGTATTTTAAAAATAACTTTTTTTAGTTGTTACATCCGCGTATCTAAAGAAAAATAATTTATTTTTTTTGATTTACCCATAGCATTATTTATTCATTTCAATATTTTTCAAATCCATTAAAACTATACGAATTAATTAATATGCGTATCATGATAAATTATGTATTTTATTTATTATTTTTTAAAGAATGTACAAATTAAATAGTGAACTAGTAGAAATGAACCGAGCAATTATTTTCCTTCTTGACGAGACAAGGACACTCTAGCTGATGCTGGACTAAAAATTATTTCATCATCCCACGTGTAAATTCTAGGCTCCCTCCTTCCGGGCATTGCGCCAATACAACCACTTTCCTCCGTTATATATTTATACTAGAGAATTTGCCGCGCTTCGCGGTTACAAATAACAGAAATGTATATTTAGAATTATTTTTTTATAAATTTTGTTGAGATAAAGACAATTTTATAAGTATATATGCATAAAAATCAATTATATATGGTGCATTACAAATTTCTATTTTAGTTCTCAATCCTCCACAGAATTCCAAAAGTTTTGTTTCTTTCTATTTTAATATTCCTTGAACTCGTCTTATAAATAGAATGTTTCTACCGTGCTTCTTATATAGGAGAAAAAGGTAATTCCATAACTTACTGAAATAAGGACAAACAAAGCATTTCAAATTGGTCTTCTTGCCTACAGTAAGTTCTCTCTTTTTCCATGATACCAATTTAGTTGTGTTACCCTTTAAGCATCAAGAATTTAAAGTTAAAAACTTTTAACCAACACTCAGCTTTTGCATTCACATAAGAAGAAGAAAGGAGCATCAAAAATCTAAAGTTAATTTTTTTTAACTATTCAGAGACTGGTGAAACATCCTCAATAACCAACAAAACTAAGATTTGTAGAGTCTCATAAAAGGAAATAAATCTAAAGTTCAAAACTTCAAACTATTTCAGTAACGGAACAATAGAAGAGTAACAGTGACCATTGCGTCTCTTAGTAACGGAACAGAACCATTTCTTGAAAAGGCTTTCTTCCCTCAAGATTATATTGTGCCGCTGCTGAATTTAATGTCCAACTTAGAAAGTTCATCTTCAGCCTCTAACCAA
Organism: Nicotiana tabacum; assembly: GCF_000715075.1. Lineage (NCBI taxonomy): Eukaryota > Viridiplantae > Streptophyta > Magnoliopsida > Solanales > Solanaceae > Nicotiana > Nicotiana tabacum. Next base: position 144,738,393 of record NC_134082.1, read on the forward strand.
AAGTGAAGGACAACTTTTATGTTTTTTGCATCTTTGTCACTTATTACTATCATGCCTTCTGATAAGAATTGTAGTCAAAATATGGAAGCCATACTCTGAAAAGCTGATTTGACACAAGTGAATGGTGGATACTGTAAAGAAACTCGATCGAACTCAAGAGCCATTGTTAATCCACATAGACCCACTGGTACACAGTTTAAAGAAGAACAAAATAGAGTGAGAGTCTGAGTTGTAAAAATATTCGCACACACGTATTGCTCAAGTGACAGACAATGAAAGTGTGGCCATGATTTCTCTACAATTCAACAAATTTGAGTTTCGAACTCCGAATAAGTTGGACTGAAATAAAAAGAAAGAGACATACTTCACGTGGGCATATAGCATCACAAGAGAAAACTTTCAATAGCAGGAGTTTAACCATGTCTTGGAGTACATACCTAAGATTGCGAGGATGTGAAAACAAACCGATCGAGCTAGGGAAAGAATCAAGAAGGGAAGATGTTTTCTCACTTTTTTAAGGTAAATGGTTCTGAAACACGTAACATAAAAAGACATTTTCCCAAGTATTCAGAGAAAAAAAAAACTTAGTTCAGTTATCACCAAAGCCGAGATGACTCTGCTAGCAATTCTTCCACCTATATTCAGACATATCCACTCTTTCTTAGTAGATTAATTTAACCACAACAGACATAGGGTATAACAAATGAATGTATTCAGATAAACTCACAAATTCATTAGACAACAAATATCATATGTATAAACAATGATAAAATAAATACTAATAAAATTTCTAAGAAATTAATGAAATTCAATGTGGGTATCAGAATTGCTAACCTGTAGAGGAGAGAGTGGGAAATCAAATACGGTTTCTTCTGTTGCTCTTATAGATTATTAATAAGAAGCAGCGTTTCAATATGGTGACTTTTTGATTTTCAGATACGGATTTTGTGCTTGAAACGGCATGAAGAGAATTTTGAAACCGCCGCTTTATCTGTTGCAATTGCACCGCTTTCTGAGGTTATCTTAGCTGGAGAGAACTGGAATTTCTCGGAACCAGGAGACAACACCAATACGATAATATAATAAATTATTTGGTCATAATGGAGATTATGGATAATGAAGCTAATATTTTAATAGTGCACGAATGGATGGTCGAACTTAATTTGTGTGACTATGATAATTACCTCATCAATCCATAGAATTTAGGAATCTAATCTGGAGAATAGAACCCTCTTTAGTCTTTATGAAATTTGTCTCATCGTGGTAAATCAACAAGTTAAAGGCAGTAAGATGTTGTTTTTAACTAGGTCTAGCTATTGTTTAAAGGTATATTAGAGCAGTTTTGTGAACTATAATAAAAGATTTAGTTCCAAATTTACACTTCATGATTTAGATCCCATTTTCTCATGGATTCTTGGCTAAGCAGCTAGCTGTCAAGGATTTGAAATCTGAACACATCAAGAATCTCGAGATTTCATTTCACTAATCAATAAAGATATACGGTGGTTAATTAGAAGATAGCGACGAATATGGTTTAGTTAGGTGTGCACGAGTGGCTTGTTGCCTTGATGTTTCCTCCATGTTTTCTACCAAGAGAATCCTCGTTGAAGGTGATTAAATTATTGCTTAATCCAGCCAATTTCTTAATCCTTTTAGTTTGCAAATCCTAATGCGAAAGTCTGTCTTTCGTTTTATTTAATCCAATATCTAAATCCTATCGAATTGGAATAAATTTTCATGCAAAAGGATAATTTTAGGTTCTATCATAAAATTGCCTTTTGCCCTTCTCTTGTTTCTAACATTTTTCCTCAGTATTCTTTTAAAATTTATAAGAACAAAGCTACTTAACTAATTAGGTGTTTTCCTCTGTTTGGAGCGATTCGATTCGATAATTCAATTTTTACTGAATTATGACCAGTCCTAAAACTACTCATAGTTTTTGGAACGTTACGTGACATTCCCAGCTCAATAAAGAACATTCATGGGAACATGCTAAGAAGTCCAGAGGTTCTGAAAATTATGGTAGGATAGATTATTAGTAGCTAGTAACAGTGGACAATGCTGAGTTACAAGACTAATCCAATCCGTAAGGATATACCAGAAAATATAACATTTTGTTACTTGACCAATCGAATTGGTTCTGGAGCGTCTTCGGGATTACGTATTGCTCCCCCAATGATCGTAGTACCAAGTACTTCCCGGTGAGCTCTAATATGATCCGATTTATAAGTAAGCATCTCTTGTAAAATATGAACAACCCCAAACCCTTCTAGAGCCCAAACTTCCATTTCTCCCAGCTCGGGATAGAGCAGTTTTGTAGCTCGCAAGGCTCATAACCTTGAGGTCACGGGTTCAAATCCTGTCTCCGCAACATCTTGTTTTGCCAAATTATTTTAGGGTTGACTCTGTTAAGTAGTAATTAATTCCCGCCTTTCGCCTTTTGGGGGTGGAAGGAAAAATAAAACGTAGGGGAGAGATAAAATCATTATTTTACCAGAGTTTTGTGATTCCTGTTTAAGTATATACTCGGGGGTGGGTGCAACGTACCATGATATCCAAATATCAGTTAATTAGCTCAAAGAAATACTGATAATGTGGAATTAATTGGAATTTAAACAGCATAATACCATCATCAGATCATCTCCGCCATGACGCGTTACTTGCACTTGTAAAGATCAAGTGCCTTGGACATTTTTAATGTACCTTTAGTATAGTGAGTTTTATTGATAAATCATGAGGAGTACTAGTTAATTAGCTCAAAGAAATACTGATAATGTGGAATTAATTGGAATTTAAACAGCATAATACCATCATCAGATCATCTCCGCCATGACGCGTTACTTGCACTTGTAAAGATCAAGTGCCTTGGACATTTTTAATGTACCTTTAGTATAGTGAGTTTTATTGATAAATCATGAGGAGTACTAGGATTGCATGGGCTGAGTTCGTTGTTCACTAGAATATTATGTTATTTAAACATCTCATTTCTGCATATGTGAAGGGAAGGAAAAAGTAATTAACTGGTTCATTCAAGGAAAAGTTTCGTGGATTTAACCAAAGTATATCTAAGTTCATTGTCGTATTTTTATTTGATTAAAGATAAACAATAGAGAAAGAGCGGCAAAATTTGTGAGTATTGTTGAATTTGGCAAATCCCACATCGGTGGTTTAGCCATTTGGTAGGGAATTTGTCCCTATAAAAGGAGACCTAATGTTTAGGATTTAGAAATACTTCTCATTTGCCTTCTTATCTTTTTAAGGCATTTGTATCTTCTCTCTTTAGTATTATTTCACTTGTAATTTTGGAGTGGAATAAAATATTGGTTGTGTCCGAGGAAGTAGGTAAAATTGGCCGAACCTCGTAAATTCTGGTGTTCCTTTTATTGTTGCTTTATTGTCTTATTTATTTGGTGGATGTCATAATTTTTGGTATAGTAGTTGTGACTCATTCACATTATATACATTTGGCTTCCGCAACAATTGGTATCAGAGCCAAGGTACTGTCTAAGTATGCTCTGTGGTTGCAGCATAGTCTGATCTTCCACATCAGAAAAGATTTATCTTGGTAACTGAGTCAAGGTTCTGTCTGAGTATGCTTTGTGGTTGCAACTTAGTTTGATCTTCCACATCAGAAAGGAAATAATCTTTATTTGTGTCGTTAGCTATTAAATAATATTTGTGTCAAAGATGGGAGACAATAAACAAGAAGAATCTACATCAAGTGTCAACAATACGTCATCATTGACATCTTCGCTTATGACAAGAATTGTGTCAAATGCGAACTTTGCGGTAGAAATTTTTGACGGGTCAGGACATTTTGGGATGTGACAAGGCGAGGTTCTAGATGTCCTTTTTCAACAAGGGCTAGATCTTTCTATTGAAGAAAAGAGACCAGATGTTATTGGAGAAGAAGATTGGAGAATTATCAATCGTGTTGCTTGCGGTACCATTCGATCCTACCTTGCTAGAGAGGATAAATATCCATACACAAAAGAAACTTCTGCAAGTAAATTATGGAAAGCACTGGAGGATAAATTTTTGAAGAAAAATAGTCAAAATAAATTGTACATGAAGAAGAGACTGTTTCGCTTCACCTATGTTTCCGGTACCACAATAAACGAACATATCACCAGTTTCAATAAGTTGGTCACAGATATGCAAAATATGGATGCAACTTTTGATGATGGTAACTTGGCCTTGATGTTGTTGGGATCACTTCCTGATGAGTACGAGCACCTTGAAACTACTCTACTCCATGGGAATGACGAAATTTCTCTCAGAGAAGTTTGTTCGGCTTTGTACATCTATGAATAAAGAAAGTGAGAAAAACAAAAGGGCGGAGAAGGAGAAGCACTGGTTGTGAGGGGTCGTCCTCAAAATCAAATGAGGACAAAGAAAGGAAGATCCAAGTCAAGATCTAGACCCAACAAAGATGAATGTGTCTTTTGTCGAGAAAAGGGACATTGGAAGAAAGACTGTCCGAAGTTGAAGAATAAGGCCAAACATAACAATGGAAAGGCCATTATGGATTCAAATGTAGCTGATTGTGATGATTCAAACTTCTCATTAGTTACAACAGAGCCATCAACACCATCAGACATATGGTTGATGGACTCGGCTTGTAGCTATCATATGTGTCCCAACAGGGACTGGCTCGTGGATTTTCAAGAAGGAGAATATGGAATCATCCACACAGCGGATAACAACCCTCTTACCTCATATGGAATTGGTTCAATACGATTAAGGACCATGATGTAATGATCAAAACATTAACAGATGTTCGATATGTACCGAATTTGAAGAAGAATCTCATCTCTGTAGGAGCCCTAGAATCAAAAGGGTTTAAAATCATTGCAGAAACTGGAGTGATGAGAGTATGCTCCGGTGCACTAGTGGTAATGAAGGCCAATCGGAAGAACAATAACATGTACCGTTATCGCGGTAGTACAGTTATTGGGACAACGACAGTAACATCCAGTAACGAAAAAGAGGCAGAAACAACCAGGCTATGGCACATGCGCTTGGGACATGTTGGAGGTAAATCCTTGAAAACTTTATCAAATCAAGGATTGTTAAAGGAGTAAAGGCTTGCAACTTGGAGTTTTGCGAGCATTGTGTTTAAGGGAAACAGAGAAGAGTTAAATTTGGTACAACAATCCATAATACTAAAGGTATTTTGGATTATGTACACTCTGATATTTGGGGTCCTTCCAAAACACCTTCATTGGGTGGGAAGCACTATTTTGTAACCTTTGTTGATGATTTTTCCCGAAGAGTGTGGGTGTATACAATAAAGAGCAAAGATGAAGTGTTGGAAATTTTTCTCAAATGAAAAATGATGGTGGAGAATCAAATAGGCAGGAGGATCAAGTGTATTCGCACAGACAATGGAGGTGAATACAAAAATGATCATTTTAATAAGGTCTGTGAAAATGATGGCATCGTCCAACACTCACTATCGGACATACACCACAGCAGAATAGAGTGGCAGAACGTATGAACCGGACCTTGCTGGAGAAGGTGCGGTGTATGTTGTCCAATGCTGGCTTGGGCAAAGAATTTTGGGTTGAGGCAGTTACATATGCATGCCACCTCATTAATCGTCTACCATCTGCTGCTATTGATGGCAAGACACCATTTGAAAAATGGTATGGAAAGCCTGCTGTAGATTATGACTCTTTGCACGTATTTGGTTCAACTACATATTATCATGTGACAGAATCAAAATTGGATCCAAGGGCAAAGAAGGCTATTTTTATGGGGATTACTTCTGGAGTCAAAGGATATCGCTTATGGTGTCCTATGACAAAGAAAGTAAAATTCAGCAGGGATATTACCTTTGATGAATCTGCTATGATAAATAAGGTAACAGAAGATACCAAACAAAATGAGGGTGCTTCTAAGTAGGTGGAGTTTGAGGGAAAATTTATTTTTCCTACACAAGAAGCAGAGGAGGAAAAATATGAAGATTATTCTCTGGAAGAAGAGCCAATAGAGAGAGAGAGATTCCAACTCAGAACCTCAACAACAACTTGAATCAATAGCAACCAGCAGGCCAAAAAGGACAATAATAAAACCTGTTCGTCTTATAGAGACAGTTGCTTGTGTTGCCTCAATTATAGCTGATGATGTTCCTACCACTTATAAAGACGCAATCCAAAGTTCAAAAGAAGATAAGTGGATGATTGCCATGAATGATGAAATACAGTCCCTTCATCAGAATCATACATGGAGATTGGCCAATCTCCCGAAGGGAAAGAAAGCAATTGGGCGCAAATGGGTATTTGCAAAGAAAGAAGGATTTCCTAACCAAGAAGATGTTCGTTACAAAGCAAGATTGGTGGCCAAAGGATATGCTCAAAAGGAGGGAATTGATTACAATGAAGTATTTTCTCCAGTTGTAAAATATTCCTCCATTAAATTATGTTAGCTTTGGTAGCACAGTTGGATTTGGAACTAGTTCAAATGGATGTAAAAATCGCATTTTTACATGGGAACTTGGAGGAGAAAATCTACATGACTCAGCCAGAAGGATTCAAAGTTGTTGGAAAAAAAACTATGGTATGCAAACTTGAAAAATCATTGTACGAATTGAAACAATCTTCTAGACAATGGTACAAGCGATTTGACAAGTTTATGTTGCGGCAAAGGTACAAGAGAAGCAAATACGATCATTGTGTGTATTTGCGCAAGCTTGAAGATGGTACCTTTGTATATCTTCTCCTATATGTTGATGATATGTTGATAGCTTCCAAGAATTCGGAAGAAATTGATAAGTTGAAGATTCAACTGAAGAAGGAGTTCGAGATGAAGGATCTGGGTGAGGTAAAGAAAATTCTTGGCATGGAGATAATAAGAGATAGACGTTCAAAGAAACTCTATTTATCTCAGAAAGAATATTTGAAGAGAGTACTACAACGCTTTGGCATAGATGAGAAGACTAAGCCAGTTAGTACTCCACTTGCTCCCCATTTTAAGCTAAGTACTACTATGTCGCCAAAAGATGAAGCTGAACGAGAGTACATGTCAAAGGTACCATAGGCAAATGATGTTGGTAGCTTGATGTATGCAATTGTCTGTACGAGACCTGACATTTCACATGTTGTTGGAGTTATTAGCAGATATGTGCATAATCCAGGAAAGGAGCATTGGCAAGCTGTGAAGTGGATTCTACGGTATATTCATAATACTGTAGATGTTGGGTTAGTTTTTGAGCAGGAATGCAATCAGTCTGTAATTGGATATTGTGACTCAGATTTTGCGAGTGATCTGGACAAACGAAGATCAACTACTGGTTATGTGTTTACTTTTGTAAAGGCACCAGTTAGTTGGAAGTCTACTTTGCAGTCAACAGTTGCTTTGTCTACAACAGAGACATAGTACATGGCTATTACAGAGGCTGTGAAGGAGGCAATTTGGCTTCATGGGTTGCTAAAAGAGCTTGGTATTGGACAAAAAAGTATCACAATTTTTTGTGATAGTCAAAGTGCTATTCAATTAGCAAAGAACATGCAAGGACGAAACACATTGATGTTCGATATCATTTCATACGAGAAATCATAGAAGAAGGTGGAGTTATGGTGAAGAAAATTCATACTACAGAGAATTCTGCTGATATGTTGACAAAAGTGGTGACTCCGGTCAAGTTTCAACATTGTTTGGATTTGATCAACATTGTTGAACACTGAAGATTGAAGATGAAGACACAACCAAAATTTGTTATTGAGAGAAAATTGAAGATGTGAAATTTTGCCAAGGTGGAGATTTGTTGAATTTGGCAAATCCCACATCGGTGGTTTAGCCATTTGGTAGGGAATTTTTCCCTATAAAATGAGGCCTAATGTTTAGGATTTAGAAACACCTCTCATTTACCTTCTTATCTTCTTAATACATTTGTATCTTCTCTCTTTAGTATTATTTCACTTGTATTTTTGGAGTGGAATAAAATATTGGTTGTGTCCGAGGAAGTTGGCAAAATTGGCCGAACCTCATAAATTCTGGTGTTCTTTTTATTGTTGCTTTATTGTCTTATTTATTATTTGGTGGCTGTCATAATTTTTGGTATAGTAGTTGTGACTCATTCATACTATATACATTTGGCTTTCGCAACAAGTATAACTATGATATAGGTATATATATTTTTCTGTATATGCGTAATTACAAAATTGTTCCTTTACAGCAAGGTTTTACATCATAAGCATATCCTACAATATTCGGATGCGTATGCATTAATACAAGACTATTTTCATTGGCAAGAGACAACATTCAGGAGTGTGCTCCTTGATCTGATCAAGCATCTAAATATATTGTCCAGGCCATCCTCAATGCATTCAAAATGAGCTTCCAGATTTTCCAATTTGCTCTGCACAAACTGTATCTTCTCCGCTTCATTACAACCATACTTGAAAAGGCTGTTGAATGCAAAATCAGCACTTTCTATCTCATTTACATTGTCTTGATCTCCCTTGTTCACCAATCTTGAAACCAAAGACCATTTGCTTATTGGCTTAGAAACTGGGGCTGACAAGAAAACCAACACCATTTGGAATACTGAAATTCCCATTGTGGTAACTTCTCTTAGCACTCTAATAACAGCTGAGACAAGTTGATCAATCTCCATTACTTCAACCACCTCATGATCCATTTTCTTTAAAATTGTAACTAAGTTTTTGGCATCTTTCTTTATCTTCTTCCTGAAAGAAACATAGTTAATGCTGCTGGTTTCCATGCTTAAATCTCCCTTTCTCCTTCTCAATAAAGACTGAACATCTTTAACATTTTCTTTAAACTGTGACACTATCTCCCTCGTGGTCCCACAAATATCAAGAAATCTCACAGATTTATCCAAAATTTCGTTGACCCATTTTTTGTCTTGGCATTGGGAAAGGGCTTGAAGAGTGAGGGGCAAGTTGAGAAGATCACCCATGCACTTATGCACTTCTACCAAACCAAGTAAACCATTATAAACAGCTTCTGCAGTTGGTGAAGCTGAAAATTCCCAATTCTTGAGCTTACTGAGCTCCTCTTCAATTTTCTGGGTAGCTGGATGTGATCTGCTTGGTAAACTGATGGATCTGTTAGTATTGGATTTTGAAGAAAAGCTAGCCATTTTTTTGCTTTTCTTTTAAGTTCTTGGAATTAACTCAATGTTTGGGGATGAAGAAATACCTTCAAAACTCATCTTATTTATACACAAATTAAAGTTGTATAGAAAGCGACAAGATGCGGGCTTTGTTTGCTAATAGCGTTGAGATTGCGCGCCATGTGATGTGAGAGTGGGCATTCCCCAAGTGTTCGGTGGGATTGTTGCGCTTCAAGAAACACAAACTTTAATCATTAGTGATGTTGTTGTCCTCCAACGGGGCCACGTGGCATTACGCTATTGCTTCTAAGTGGTGAAAGATGTCTCAGCAAATACGTGGCTTATTATTGTTGTCTTGGTTGGAGGACCCAAATTTTGTCAATTGTAACAGCAAAGCGCCAGTATTAAATTGAGATGAGGATCTTTTTTGGAAGATTTTAGTATGACTTTTTGAAAAGGATAAGCTAAAAGGAGCTTTTTATTAGGAAAATATAGAAGGGAGGAACACGAGTGCTGCAACGGTGGCGAGGTGTGAATATTATATTTGAAGCACGTATGGTTTGTTGGTTACCTTCCCCTCTTAATTACTTTAAGGATTCTATCCATTTTGATGGAGATTTGCCGAGGTTTAGCCACGATATACTATGACTCATCTTAATCAAGTGGTGTTTTGTTAATCATGTACTATTTCCTTCATCATTAATATCTCAAATTAATGGACGGGAATCAATTTTAAGAATATTAATTGTCAATCTAACTAATGTTAGATAGAGCAAGTTGTTATATATTGCACCTGTGGCCATGAAAATTGCTGAATCTATAAACTTGCTATAAGCCTATAACTATAAGCATGAAAGCATAAGAAATGCTGACCAATGGGATGGATTTGTGTCATTAAATAAGCAGATAAGTAATTTCATGACTATTCAAAGAACCTAGCTATAACCAAGGCAAATATTCAGCATGTACTCATCATGTTATCCATGCATGGGAGTTTTACGTCTGAAAGTAGCGGATTGATCATAGAGATACACGAATCACGAATATGTCTGGTGTGGGCAATTGAGGGGGGTGGGATCCATAATTTTTTGTCTATATATTCATACAATTAGAGAAAATTAATTGTTAGGACTAAATACCAAAAGTATTTTATGAACTTTAGTTTTATTTTTACTCTCCTAACACTTTATTTGAGGCAATTTGAATTGTTCAAGCATGTTAGTCGTCAATTTTCATATTACTATCCTATACTTATATTAATCAATCTTACCTGCAGTTGACTTTTAGTTAACTTGACTTTGTAATATTTTATACGCTATCAATTAAATTAATTTTAAAATTTTTACAGATTCATTCTTATGCAATTAATAATAGATTTAGAGACTAAATTTCCAGAAAACTTCTTTCTCATTGTATTAATAATGCACTGTACATCCCTTTTATACAAGTTTGTAATGTAAAATAAATAAATGAAAAAGAAAATTTTATTTACACTTGTCCTATATTCTTATTCAATAAAATCTAACTATAGTAACAAACTATATTCTCTCCCACATGTCAAAGAATTGATCACATGTAAGCATCTTCTAGAAATATTCTTTTCTGATTGCTGGCCAAGGAAGTATTTGGAGAGTCATGATTTAATCCATCAATAATTTGTTTGAAGGTGAGGATTTGTCCACGTGTTCCTTTGTTTGTCAGAGAAGATCAACTTTGACCAAAACATATTTTAAAGTTAGGCGGCTTCACTTTATCCTTTGTAGTCGATACACACGAAGCCTCACACGACCCCTCTTTTTTCTTCATCTTCAATCCTCTGCTATGTGACTTCATAGCTTGACTTTTATGTAATCCATTTTGAGAATCAAAATCAATTTTATCATGATTCTCAACAATTAATGTATGTGCAAAACTTAAGCTAAGCTGTGATTTGTGAATACTAGGAGCAAAGTGTTTATTGGTTAGGAGAAACTAATGAATCAGTTGTTTGCAACGAAATAGTGAATACTTATATGGGCCTTTGGAGGTATGGGTGACACAATGCAACACTTACACTTAATCATCACATGCATGCTCCTCTCTCATGACGAATACCATGAAAGATGGGCTTGGATTTGATCCATTAAGAGGGTACATTGAACTTCTTTTTATTGAGCATATGTTACAGTTGATTCTCCTCCTAAATTACCCTACTTAATTAGGATACGCCATCTTTCTAGCTCTTTTCAGATTTTCATTATTTCTATTTCTTTCCCTTTTTTTTAAATACTTTTTATAAATAACAAATAAGCAAGAAGTAACCGATGTCAGGATGGCCGAGTGGTCTAAGGCGCCAGACTCAAGTTCTGGTCTTCGTGAGAGGGCGTGGGTTCAAATCCCACTTCTGACAATATTATCTTTGTTTTTTGGGCTTCAGCAGATTTACTCCAATGTTCCTCAGACTGTCCAGTGAAGGATTGAAGCTGTGGCATAGACGACCATAAAAATGGAGTAGGCTTGTTTTACTCTTCACGAAAGGGGAATAATCACGAGCAGGAAGAAATATATACACCAACCTACATATAAAAACTAGATACATTGTTTTTATGCATTAGCCTAAAGCGGAGTCTGACAATAGTGCCACATTATACTATATGACATTCAGTCCACATGATCTCAAGTTCTCGTTGTTAATCAGGCCCAAAATCATTGGTCTTAACATGGATTCAAGAATGTAATAACCAAATTTTACGAGGAAATGTTAGATCCTTTATCAATTACTCCCTCGGTTCACTTTTATTTGTTCAATATTCCAAAAATAGATTCACTTTTACTTGTCACTTTTAGCATATCAAGAGAAAATAATTTCTTTTTTCTTGTTATACCTACAGTATTAATTACTCATTTCAAATCAATTAAAAATATACATCAATTAATATGAATATCATGGTAAATTAATATGCACTTCATTATTATTTCTTAAGGGGTGTGCAAAGTCCACAGGGGACAAGTAAAAGTGAACAGAGGGGTACTTATTATTTATGTAAATTACACTCCCATCCACTAAGCTATTTCTATTGATGCTAACCAGTAACCATTCACTAGCAGTTGCTAAGGTGTGAGTGCAGACTAACATTTTAATTCAAGAACAATGGATCTCATAATCATTTGGCATTTCAAATAAATATATATGATAAGATGAGCATTAAAGTATTCGTAAGAGCTATAACTTATGAAACAGATAAGCGTATCCGTCAACATTCGAGGACGAATGTTCCAAAGGGGGGAATGATGTTACACCCCACGTTTTCATACGTGAGAGTACGTCGCAAGCCATTGATGTAAGCTCGGAAATGAGATTATATTTGGAAGAAAATAAAGTAAGTTAATCATGTTACTTTGGAGGTTACAAATATTTAAGATCATGAATAACGAGTACCAAGAGGATTGGAAAGCTTAGATACTAAACCAATGGAAGAAAATAAGTTTCGTCTAAAGTCGACAAGTTTGGAATGTTATAACATGTACCTTAGGATAGAAATATGGTTATTAACATGATAAGGAGGTTATGCTATGAGTTATTTTAGTCGTATGATAGTCATGTGCTACATTTTGAACTCAAGCAAGTTGTGGAACAAAAGTTGGCAAAGGTCATCACAAGTTACATTCATAATATGCTGAAAATTAGGTCAAATATAACTGGGCTTCTCGCCCAATATACTTGGAATTATTGGGTGATCTACCTACCAAATTGAAGATCTACGAGTCTAGTTTTCAATGCATTAAACCGTTTATCGATACGACATTGGAGTAGAGAGATATTCGTATTTTTGCAAGACCGCACAAGCAGCTCCTAATGGGACCCACTTAGGCGGTGGTCGACCTACTTCACTTTATAAACGATTTGGACGCCTATTTTTAACTCATTTTCAACTCAACTTTATCTCCAAACTTCTCCTAACCCTCCTAAATAGATACCACAAGGGTTTGAAGTGATTCCAAATTGATTACACCATATTTCAACATCAAAACTTAGTTCTAGTGAAGAACAACACCTCTTTGAGGTTGTGTTGTCATTGAGGATTGTTGTGGGCAAAACAACCTACTAATTGTTTGATGTTGTGGGTTGTGTTTGGCTGACAACACCTCTTAGTTCTAGTGAAGAACAACAACTCTTTGTATGGCCATTTAGGTTTGTTGTAAGTTGAATATAACTTGGATTTCGACTTGAAGTTACTGTAGGAGGTATGTATAATGTGTTCTTGCATGTGCTTAAAGTTATATTGATGTTAATTAAGTTAAATGGATGGAGTAGACATGAACTAGTGAATAAAGTTACTAATTGAAGATAGTTGGAATTGGGGATTGTTTCCTATGTTATAAATATATGGTATAAGGATGGAATCATTGATGAATGACTTCATTATCATATTAATGATATTGTTAAGTTAATGTAAGAAGTCTATAAGGGGTAATATGGGTTATACGGATTCCAATTGGAGCTTGCCGCTCGTCGTGAAGTAGTTGTGACTTGTTGTTGTTATGTGGTGACTTGTTATTGATATTTATATGTTGATGGATTTCTCTGGTTGTTGTTATTGGTATATGGTATTGGAGGAGGCCCTTGTTATAGGGGAGATATTGCCGGAATTTACGTAAACGAGCTACTAGCTTAAGTTACAGACTTAGCCTTTGCTCACCACTGATTTTGAATCTCCTTATGCTATGATAGATTGAGTTGACTTGCTTGAAGAGTTTCTTGGAAGGTATTAAGGACTCAACTTGTTTAAAGAATGTTAGGAACTTAATTCTTTCTTTTGGCATGATCTAAAACGACAGGAACATAAACGATATGCTAATTCATAACGGATCTACTCCTAGGAACTAAGGTTGTCCATGTTGTTCTTTCCTTATAAAGTTAATCTAAGCAACTGTGTATGATCCTTCAATCCTACTGATGTTCATATTGAGGGTATGGATGTCCATAATATTAATCGAAGGTGCAACGACCTTAAGTCACTCCGAAAGGTTTAGAACGTGATTCCATGAATCTAGCATGCATTATATATAATATCTATTTTACTCTACCGAGCTACGCTATAGTCGGTCGGGTATGACACCTATTATGCAACCACTGATTAGTTAGGTTTACCGAGCTCCACGTGGCCGGGTACGATTCTACCGAGCCTTATAATGGCCGGGTACGTTTTTATCGAGTCCTCTTTGAGGCTGGGTACGATATGATAATGATGATGCCCACTAAGGCATATGTTTTTAAAAGTTTATGTGTATATATGTATTATGCATTTCATGTCAGTATCCCCCAGAGGCACTCAGATGTTACAGGTTGTATCTCTTCTATCTCTCTTTACATTACTGTTCTTGTTTATGCTTTCCTGCCTTACATACTTTGTACTTTATTCGTACTGATGTCCTTTTTGCCTGGGGACGCTGCGTTTCATGCTCACAGGTCCCGATAGACAGGTTGACATTCCTCCTAGTAGGCTATCAGCTCAGTGATAGGTGTCCGTGCACTCCACTTGCTCCGGAGTTGCCTATTTGGTTAGTATGAATATATTGATTGATATGGCGGGGCCCTATCCCGACCACTATGATGTGTATGTACTCTTAGAGGCTTGTAGACATATTTCATATATATAAAAGATTGTATGGCCTTGTCGTCCTATGTTCAGTGTACGAGTGTTCATTTTAGTCTTATAGGACTGCATGTCACATGTATAAGTTTGTATTACATGTTGGGTCGTCCTATGTCAAGTATCCCTTTATGTTTTATTTTGGTTATATCATGATAGCCCTTCCGGCCCATTTACCCATGATGGTATGATAAGAAAGATACGCTACATTGTTACTCAGTTGGGTAAGGCATCGGGTGCTCGTCGCGGCCCCTTCGGTTTGGGTCGTGATAAGTGGTATATATATATATATTGTAATGACCCAAAATGTCATCTTTAAATTAAATAATTATCTCGGTATTTTAAAACCTTGAAAAACGGTATCAATAATTTCTCGACTTGCGTGCACAGTCCGTATAATTTTCCGAAAGGTTTTTATGTGAAAAATGAATTAAATTGTGAATTAGAGCTTTAAAACTCAACTGAGTTGACTTCGGTTAACATTTTGAGCAAACGAACCTGGGTACAAGTTTTGACCATTCCGGTAGTTCCGTATCGTGATTTGGGACTTGGTCATATGTCCGAAATCAAATTCGGAGGTCCCTAGATCAAATTATCGGCAATTAACGGACTCTAGAAATCTAAGGCTAAAGATTTTTTAAGTTTGACCGGAGATTTGACTTTTGAGCAAACAACCCCGGATTAGATTTTTGATGAATCCAATAGTTTCGTATGGTGATTTTGGACTTAGGCACATTTTCGTATTTGGATTTGGAAGTCTATAGGATAATTTGGCGCATTTTGGCAAAAGTTGAAAAATAGAAGATTTTTGGAAAGTTTGACTGAGGGTTGACTTTTTGATATCGGGGTCGGAATCTAGTTCTGAAAATTTTTATAGTTTCATTATACCATTTATGACTTGTGTGCAAAATTTGAAGTCAATCGGACTTGATTTGATAGGTTTTTGCATCGAATATAAAAATTGGACGGTCTTAGTTTCATTAGACTTGAATTGGGGTGTGATTCGCGGTTTTAGCATTATTTGATGTGATTTGAGGTTTCGACTAAGTTCGTATGATGTTTTAGGACTTGTTGGTGTATTTTGTTGAGGTCCCGAGGGCCTCGGGTGGATTTCAGAAAGTTAACGGATCAATTCAGACTTGAATTTAGCTGCTGAAATTTTCTGGGCAGCTTCTTCATTTTTTGCACGTGTGAACAGTGACCGCACATGCGTGAAAATCCATATACATTATCTGTGAACAGTATCCGTAAACAATATCCGTGAACAGTAAACATGAAAATTCTGGACAGAATGTTAAGTTTTGCATTTTCCATTTTTACCAAATTGGAGCTCAGGGAGAGGCAATTTTTGGGAGATTTTCAGAGAAAACAGCGGGGTAAGTGTTCTTAACTTAATTTTGGTTAGATTACCCGAATCTATTACTAGTTTTGGCATTAAATCTGTGAATTTAGTTGGAAGAGTTTGAAATTAAGATTTGATGATTTGGAGGCCGAATTGTTGTCGGATTTTGGTAAAATTTGTATGGTTGGACTCGTGGTTGGATGGGGGTTCATATTCCGTGATTTTTGTCGGGTTCCGAGATGTGGGCCCCACGAGCAAATTTTTAGTGCAATTTTGTATTTTTAATGGAAAATGTAGAATTCCATGTGAAATTAATTCCTATATTTTTTATTGACTAAATCAAATTATTATGGCTAGATTCGAGGCATTCGGAGGTCGATTTGAGCAACAAAGGCATTACGAAGTAGGATTTTGCTCGGATTGAGGTAAGTAACAGTTATAAATCTGGTCCTGACGGTATGAAACCCCAGACATTATGTCGTATGACTATTTTGGAGGTGACGCACATGCTAGGTGACGGGCGTGTGGGCGTGCACCGTAGGGATTGTGACTTAGTCCGTCCCGCAAGACTGTGGAATTAATTGGCTTACTGTTTAATACATGTTCCCTATGTTTTCATAGAAATTGATTGTACTTCATGTTAGAAACCATGTTTAGGCATTATGTGATCACTGTTGAGACATGCGAGGTCGTGTACTTACTGAATTAGCTACTAATTGTTGTTTTGTACTCAGTCATAGCTTTTCTTGCTTATTATGCCTCCGCCTCTTGCTGTTCATTGTTGATACATGACATTACCTCTATTGGGTTGTTTATATAATTTTTAGAGCCCGAGAGACTGGAGAGATTGATGACTGAGTGAGGCCGAGGGCCTGATATGTGAGGATATTTATGGGATTGGGTTGTACGCCGCAGCATGTTGTTAGTGATTTATGACTGAGTGAGGCCGAGGGCCTGATCTGTGAGGATATTTATGGGATCAGGTTGCACGCCGCAACTTGTTGTTACTGATTTATGATTGAGTGAGGCTGAGGGCCTCAGTGATTTATGCCACGAGGTGGCTTGTTATAGCGCTTGGGCTGAAGGAGCCCCTCCGGAGTCTGTACACACCCCCAGTGAGTGCAGGTACCTACTGAGTGTGAGTGCTGAATGCGAGTGCTGAGTGCAAGTGCCGAGTGCCGAGTGCTGAGCGACTGGGAGGAATGAGTGAATATGAGGAATGAGTGATTGTGAGGTTGGAGTGAATGGGAGGACGGAGTGGCTGTTATTCTGAGAAAATACATTTATTTCATTATTGTTGCATCGCAGATGTCATATCACTGTTTTGAAAATTATTGAAAGGTATTATTTACTGCTTAGTCAAACTTGATATTTGGTTTATTGAGTATGTATTGATGTGACTTAAATTGTTAAATTGAAAGTGTGACTACTCTTATTTGAATGTTATTGAGATAACTGTATTTGCATAGCTCATCACTACTTCTCAGTTCCTTATTTATTTCTGTTACTTACTGAGTTGGTGTACTCACATTACCCCACGTACCTCGTGTACAGATCTAGACACTTCTGGTCACGACGGTTGCTGATTGAGGAGTCAGACTTAGGAGACTATTGAGGTAGCTGTATGGCGTTCGCTGACCTTGACTCTCCTTTCCTTTCATGTTGTATTGTTCTATATTTCCAGATAGTGTTTTATCAATCGGATGTTGTTATCATTTAGATGTTTATGCACTCAGTGACACCGGGTTTTGGGGATGGATTGTTTAGTACTTTTGGAGTTATATTCTGTTCTAAAAGATTTTATTTAATATTAACTGCTTCCGCCTTTATTTAAAAGTTCTACTGTGTTGAGATGTTGAGTTGAGGCTTGCCTTGTACCACGATAGGAGCCATCACGACAAGTCAGATTTTAGGTCGTGACAAGTTGGTATCAGAGCACTAGGTTACATAGGTCTCACGAGTCATGAGCAGGTTTAGTAGAGTCTTGCGCATCGGTACGAAGACGTCTGTACTTATCTTTGAGAGGCTGCAGAACCCTTTAGGAAATTCCACATTCTTGAATTCTTATCTGTGACATTGATTAAACTTGAAGCATAATTCCTTGAATTCCTTCCACGCATTCGTGTGCGCACATGAGCGCTCGGTATCTGCTATGCATCAGCAGCTTGTGATTCCCTGGATGAGGTGCGTGATGTGATTTCTGTGTGTAATGTTGGGCCAGTCTAGAGGACTTGAGGCCATGTTTTGTCTATGGCTTGAGTACTGAGATTTCGATTGTGTGAGCACGTGCATTTGGGACTTATATGTCTGTTTGTGTCCTTACTGGTGGGATTTGTGACTGGATGACTAGGGGTGAGTATGATTTGATTGCGAGATGTGTTCAAATTGTTCTAATGTGACAGGAAGAGTTTGCTGAGGATGTAGCAAGGATTATTGGGTGTTTGACTTCTGTCTTGAGTTGGCATATGGCCTCGAGCTATGGGTGTATTAAAGGGCCTCTCGTGTAGTTTAGTTATTGAGTGGAGTAAATCTTCATGTTGTGTTATGAGTTCAGACTTAGAGGGAGGTTAAGTGATTGTGTAATAGTTATGATTATTGAAGAGTATAGAGAGATACCAGTTTGAGGTTAAGCAAGTGGATTATCTCCTACGGGATGTTCTGAAGTTTGTGTCATCCTTATGTTGTTGGTTGGCAGTCCTCTTTTATCAGTGAAATATACATGTTGCAATTTGAGTTTGGATCGCTTATAAGAGTGGGCTTGACTGTTACGAGGGTAAATGCGAGATTTGCAAATGGTTTGAGGGATTAGATGGGTTGTGTTGCATGACCTTATGAAGGATTTAGCTTAATCTCATCTAGTTGGGGTAGCTCAACCAATTATTGCGGCACTGGCCGATGAGAGGCCTGCGAGGACGAGCAAGGATTCAAGTGCGGGAAAGTTTGATGACTATAAAATATTCATATATTA
Source organism: Nicotiana tabacum (assembly GCF_000715075.1). NCBI lineage: Eukaryota > Viridiplantae > Streptophyta > Magnoliopsida > Solanales > Solanaceae > Nicotiana > Nicotiana tabacum. Next base: position 144,757,418 of record NC_134082.1, read on the forward strand.
TATACTTAAAAATAAATTATTTTAAATAATATATATATATAATATGTTAATTATCTGTATTTATTTGTATTTTCTAATAGTATTTTGCAGGAAATAAAAATATCATGATAAAGCAAACAAAGGAATAAAAAGAGACCACGCGGCATCATGGAATAGAAGCACGACGCATCATGCCAAAAGAACCACGAGGCATCGTGGCACCTTATGAGATTTGATTTTTTATAAAAAGGATGTCATATTTGTGTTGAAAGAGGGGGAAGATCATACATGCCTAATTAGCAACTTTTCTCTAGCTTTTATCTTTACTTGTTTCTTTATCTATTGCACTTTCCTCTTGTAGTTTTTGAATTTTCTAAGAGTGTTGATAGTATTTTAAGAATATCTTTCTTTGTGAGATTTAAAGACTCCATAATGGAGTAATCTCTTTTGTTGGGATAGTTGATGAAGCTCGAGATCGTAATAATATTAATCTCAATATTACTACATGCTTGACCTGAAACGTTCTAATTATATTTCGATATTGTGCTGGAATATTAGTTTTAATTAATTATTATCACTTCTATCTATTTATTCTCCAAAGTTACTTATTGTCACAACCCCAGTTCGTCATCCATGAACCATCGTGACGGCACCTAGTCTCTACGACTAGGTAAGCCTAATTTGCGGAAGAAAACTAAAACTTGCGGAAGTAAACAATTTAAAACAGAAATAAAGCAGTAACAGTGTATAAATGTGTCGCTCGGCATAAACCATGTTTATCTCTCAATACCAAACATAAATCCAAGACCCGGAAACCCATGAATCACAAGCTAAGAAAAGAAATACTACATAGCTCTAACTCCAAAATTTCAAGTAAAGAACAGAAAAGTACAGAAGGGCTAAATACAAAAGGCAGGAATAGAAAGGGACTCCTTTGTCTGCGGACGCGACAGATGTACCTCGGAGTCTTTAAGCAGTCGACTTCCTTAATGATACTAGGCCTGATCAGCGGAACCTAGATCTGCACATGAAAACCATTGTCAAAAGGGGCATGAGTACACCACAATTACTCAGTAAGTGCCAAGCCTAACCTCGATTAGGTAGTGACAAGGAAGGGTCCCTAGTGAGGTGAAATACAAAATGAGGGTTAACAGTATGGAATAAAACCGCATAAATAATTGCAACATTAAGAAATAACATCGAATTGACAGAACAACAACAACTAGATCAAAGACAAAACAAGCCACGAAAAGAAACACAGCTCAACACAGAGATAACAACTGATGCACCTTCTAGGATACAGTCCTGTGGTCCCAATTACAACTGTCTAGTGGATCTCCCGGGATACCGTCCCGTAGTCCATCATATATATATCCGAAGGATCTCCCGGGATCTCGTCCCGTAGTCCAACTATCAATGCGTGGGGATCTACCGGAATCCCGATCCGTAGTCCCAAATATAAATACCTAGTACTGGGGGAATCTACCGGGTGCATTCCCGTAGTTCCATATAACTGTGCAGGGGATCTACCGGGAATCTAACCCATAGTCCCAAAGTAAATGTTAGGGGGATGTACCGGGAATCTAACCTGTATTCCCAAAGTAAATAGACAAGGGGGAGCTACCGAAATCCCACATCCGTAGTCCCAAAATAAATACACAGCAACAACAGGAAGATATCCAGAAATGGCAAAATTTTATATTAAGGCAACAAGTGATTCTAGCTTAGCATGCTGCACAGAATTCAAGTAAGGCAGGTTGAATCAAATAAAGTAAATTAAGTCACTTAGACATGCTTTCCTAAGCTAACAACAGGCTTAATAGTGCAAGAAATAGAAACAGAAAAGGAAACATACTAGTAATTACTTAAGAAAATCGAATTTCTAACAATTAGCACAAGTACGCACTCGTCACCTTACGTACAAGGAATTTCAATTACCAAATATACCAATCCTAAAGGGAAGGTCCCCTACACAAAGTTAGACAAGCCACTTACCTCGAACCGGCTCAAAATCAACCCAACACCACGTCTTTGCCACGAGTACTTGACTCCAAATAGCCCAAATCCATTCAATTCAATTGCATAATGTAAATATCACTTCAAGTAACCGATTCTACAATTAAATTCTAAGCTAATACGCGAAATTATGTAAAATGACCAAAATGCCCCTCGGGCCCCCGTCTCGAAATTGGGTAAAATTTGCATTTTCAGAATCTCCATACCCTCACGAGTCTAACCATACCAATATTATCCAATTCTGATACCATTTCTTCCTTCAAATCATCATTTTACATTTTTAAAAGATTTCACAAGTTGTCTTCCCAAATTCCATCCCAAATCACGAATTAAATGATGAATTTAATGATGGTACTCTAGCCAAATCTGAGTTAGAATCACTTACTCCGATGAATTCTTGAAAAACCTTCGAAAAATCGCCAAAATCCAAGCTCTCTAGGTCAAAATATGAAATAAAACCCAAAACCTCGTATTTATAGGGCACCCCCCGGATTTCCACCTCTGCAGACCGCACAAAAACGATCGCGGTCCGGACAAAAATGACTGCGGCCGCACAGGTTTTGACTGCAGTGACAAATGTTAGTATTTTAGCCATAACTTTCACTACAGATGTCCAAATTATGATTTCTTTATATTTCTGGAAACTAGACACGAAGGGCTACAACTTTCATTTTGAATCATCCCAAAATCCCTTTTAGATCAAAATATATGAGCTTCCGAAGTAGGACTAGTGAAATTTTTCTCACCGCGGACCGCACTGCATTATGTGCGGCCGCACAGCCCCCACCGTGGACCACACTACATTTTGTGCAGCTGCACAGCCCCCACCGCGGACCCACTGGACTTTGTGCAGACCGCACTGGTGGGTTCCGAGGCCTGCAACTCTTCTGGACAGCTATGATTTTCGGCCTAAAACATCCCGGAACCCACCCGGAACTCACCCGAGCCCCCGAGACTTCAAACCAATTGTTCCAACACATCTCATGACATCGTTCAAACTTGTTCAAAACTTCATAACGCTCACAACAACATCAAATCACAAATTTAACATAGGATTCAAGCCGAAGAACTCCAAGAACTCTTAACTTATGCTTTCTATCAAAAAGTCTATCAAATCTCGTCCGAATGACCTGAAATTTTGCAAGCACGTCACATTCAACACTACGGAGCTACTCCAATTTTCAGAATTCTATTCCGACCCTTAGGTCAAAATCTCACTATCGGACTGGAAACTTCAAAAATTTGACTCTCGCTATTTACAGCCTGAATTAGCTACGGACCTTCAAAACACAATCCGATCACGCCCCTAAGCCCGAAATCACCCAACGGAGCTTATGGAACTGTCGGATTTCCATTCCGAGGCCGTCTTCACACTGTTCTAACTAACGTCAACTTTCCAACACTTAAGCTCTCATTTAGGGACTAAGTGTCCCAAAACTCCCCGAAACTCAAAACCGAACATCCTGGCAAATGACATTAGCAGAAATAAACTTGGGGAAAGCAGTTAATGGGGGATCGGGGCGTTAATTCTTAAGACGACCGACCGGGCCGTCACATCCTCCTATACTTAAACATTCATTCATCCTCGAACGAGCATAGAGACATACTTGAAATAGTGAAAAGATAAGGGCAACGGCTGCGCATATCCTGCTCGGTCTCCCAAGTTGCCTCCTCGACCGGCTGGCCTCACCACTGAACCTTTACCGAAGTAATGTTCTTTGACCTCAGCTTTCTAATCTGCCTGTCCAATATTGCTACTGGCTCCTTAAGATAAGATAGATCCTTGTCCAACTGGACTGAACTGAAATCCAACATGTGTGACAGATCGCCATGATACCTTTGGAGCATCGAAACATGAAATACTAGATGAACTCCTACCAAGCTGGGAGGTAAGGCCAGCTCATAAGCAACCTCTCCAACACGCCTCAATATCTCAAAAGGGCCAATAAACCTCGGACTAAACTTCCCTTTCTTCCCGAACCTCATAACGCCTTTCATAGGCGAAACTCAAAGCAGAACCTGCTCTCTAACCATATAGGAAACATAACGAACCTTCCGATCCGCGTAAATCTTCTGTCTGGACTGGGCTGTGCGGAGTCTATCTTGAATCACCTTAACTTTCTCCAAAGCATCCTGAACCAGGTCTGTGCCCAACAACCTGGCCTTACCCAGCTCAAACCAACCCACCGGGGATCTACACCGCCTCCCATATAAAGCCTCATACGGTGCCATCTGAATGCTAGACTGATAGCTGTTATTGTAAGCAAACTCCGCTAATGAAAAAAACGGATCCCAAGACCCTCCAAACTCAATCACACACGCACGAAGCATATCCTCAAGAATCTGAATAGTGCGCTCGGACTGTCCATCCGTCTGAGGGTGAAATGCTGTACTTAACTCTATTCGAGTACCTAACTCATGCTGAACGGCTTTCCAGAACCGTAATGTGAACTGGGTACCTCTATCTGAAATGATGGAAACTAGAATACCATGCAGATGAACAATCTCCTGGATATAGATCTCTGCCAGCCGCTCCTAGGAATAAGAAATACACAAAGGAATGAAATAAGCGGACTTGGTCAGCCAATCCACAATCACCCAAATAACATCATACTTCCTCAACGTCTCTGGGAGCCCAACTATAAAGTCCATGGTGATCCGCTCCCACTTCCACTCCGGAATCTCTATCTTCTGAAGCACTCCACCCGGTCTCTGGTGTCCATACTTCACCTGCTGACGGTTGAGTCACCAAGATACGAATCCAACTATATCCTTCTTCATCCGCCTCCATCAATAGTGCTGTCTCAAATCCTGATACATCTTCGCGGCACCTGGATGAATGGAATACCGCGAGCTATGGGCCTCCTCTAGAATCAATTCTCGAAGCCCATCGACATTGGATACACAAATCCGACCCTGCATCCTCATTACCCTATCATCACCAATAGTTACATCCCTAACATCACCGTGCTGAACCTTGTACTTGAGGACATGCAAATGAGGGTCATCATACTGCTTCTTCATGATACAATCAAATAAGGAAGACCGAGAAACCACGCAAGCTAGAACCCGACTAGGCTCCGAAAGATTCAATCTCACAAACTGGCTGGCTAAGGCCTAAACATCCATTGCCATAGGCCTCTCCGATGCTGGTAAATAAGCCAAACTCCCCAAACTCTCTGCCCGGCGACTCAAAGCATCGGCCACCACATTGGCCTTGCCCTGGTGATACAAAATAGTGATGTCATAGTTCTTCAGCAACTCTAACCACCTCCTCTAGCGCAAATTTAGATCATTTTGCTTGAACAAGTGCTGCAAGCTCCGATGGTCAGTATAAATCTCACAAGGCATACCGTATAAGTAATGACACCAAATCTTCAGGGCGTGAACAATGGCAGCTAACTCAAGGTTGTGAACAGGGTAGTTCTTCTCATGTATTTTCAACTGTCTAGATAGGTAATCACCCTACCGTACTACATCAACACCGCTCCGAGGCCAACCCTCGAGGCATCACAATAGACCGTATAAGACCTCGAACCTATAGGCAGTATCAAATATGGGGTTGTGGTCAAAGATGTCTTGAACTTCTGAAAGATTGCCTCACACTCCTCCGTCCATTGAAATGGAGCACCCTTCTGGGTCAACCTGGTCATAGGGGCTGCAATCGATGAAAATCCCTCCACAAAATGATGGTAGTAGCCTACCAAACCAAGGAAACTGCGGATTTCGGTAGCTAAGGATGCTCTGGGCCAACTATGCACGACCTCTATCTTCTTCGGATCTGCCTGAATACCTCACTTGATACCACGTGGCCTAAGAATGCCATTGAATCCAACCAAAACTCACATTTCGAGAATTTAGCATATAGATTCTTCTCTCTCAAAGTCTAAAGCACGGTCCTCAGGTGCTGCTCATGATCTTCCCGACTTTGGGAATACACCAGAATATCATCAATAAAGACAATGACGAATGAGTCAAGATACGACCAGAACACACTGTGCATCAGATGCATAAAGGCAGATGGGGCATTGGTCAGCCCAAATGACATGACAAGGAACTCGTAATGACCATACCGAGTCCTGAAAGCAGTCTTCGGGAAATTGGACTCCCGAATCTTCAACTAATGGCAACCTAAGCGCAAGTCAATCTTAGAAAAATACTCGTGCGCCTTGAAGCTGGTCAAACATATCATCAATACGAGGCAAAGGATAACGGTTATTCAGTGTAACCTTGTTCAACTAGCGATAATCAATACACATACGCGTAGAACCATCCTTTTTCTTCACAAACAAGACATGAGCACCCCAAGGTGATACATTGGGACGAATAAAACCCTTATCAAGCAATTCCTGTAACTGATCCTTCATCTTCTTCAACTTAGGAGGAGCCATACGATATGGAGGAATAGAAATGGGTTGAGTGACCGGCAATAGATCAATGCCAAAATCAATATCTCTATCACGCGGCATGCCTGGAAGTTCAGTTGGAAACATATCGGGAAAATCCCGTACTACTGGAACTGAATCAACTGAAGGGGTGTTAATACTGACGTCTCTCACATAAGCTAAATATGTGTCACACACCTTCTCAACCACATGCTGAGCTTTAAGAAAATAAATAACTCTACTGGGAGTGTAATCTAATGTACACCTCCACTCAACACGCGGTACACCTAGCATAGCCAACGTCACGATTTTGGCATGACAATCAAGAATAGCATAATGGGGCGACAACCAGTCCATGCCCAAGATAATATCAAAATCAACCATGATGAGTAATAATAGATCGGCTCTGGTCTCAAAACCACTAAAAGCAACCAAACACGACCGGTAAATGCGGTCCACGATAAGAGAATCTCCTACAGGAGTGGAAACATAAACAGGGGAACTCAAAGAATCCCAAGGTACACCCCAATGCGGAGAAAAATAAGAAGACACATAAGAATAAGTGGAGCCTGGATCGAATAGAACCGATGCATCTCTGTGACAAACCAGTATAATACCTGTAATGACAGAATCGGAGGCAACAACCTCGGTACGAGCATAGTATTTGGTCTGGCCTCCCCCTTTAGGGGGACCTATACCTCCACGACCTCCACCTCTAGCTGGCTGAGTAGGTGGGGGTAGAAACTAGAGCTGTGGTCATAGCCTGAGAACTCTGCGGAGCGCGCTGCGGCTAAAAGGTTTGTGGAGGTGCAGTCCTCCCAAGTCTGGGGCAATCCCTCACCACATGGCATGTGTCACCACACTCAAAACAAGCTCTAGGAGGACTTGGCAGTGGGAGCTGTGTGGTACGGGTACCCCAAGACCCTTGAACACCTGAAACACTATGTGAAATCTGAGATGCAAACTGAGCTAGCTAACCCACAAAACCTCTACCATGCCATATTCTTCCTCCAAAATAAGGACCAGTGGGACTCTCCAGTCTACAAGGTCACCTTACTTCCCTATACTCTTTCTCCTGCCCTCGTCTATCCTTTCTCTCTTTGACCCACCTATCCTCTACTCGGCGAGAGGTCTTCACCACTCGCTGAACTAGGACCACAAGTTGTGTTGCCATGACACCTAGAACTTGAACAATGGGAACTCACTGCTCTGGAGTAGGGGTGGTGGAAGTCTGGGTCCCTTCCCCGATCTGTAAAGTAATTGGTACAACCTGAATTAATCCCGCCTGAACTAATGTACCAAACATGCTCGGAACTATGCAAATGTCTCCTAAAAGGCTGGAGCAGTAGTAGCAGTAGGCGCATCCGATGCCTGTGCTCTGGCTGGAACTGCTGGTGGCTCATCGGTGGCAGCTCGCGCAGGTGATCTTCTGCTTCATCGCGTGCGCGTCCTTGGCCTCTACCCCGGCCCCGACTTCTGGCGACTCTCACAGAAACGTGGGTGCCTGATCATTTTAGGTAGCAGTATTCTCACCATCGGTGACAGAATAGAAGGTAAAAGTTCAGAATTTGTGATGTCAAAAATCTCGCATGATAGGGAAATCAAATGAAATGGAATTTTCCTAACGGTTACACAGCCTCTCGTAGATAAGTATAGATGTCTCTATACCGATCAACAAAACTCTAATAAACCGGCTTGGGATTCATGACTCATATGAGCCTAGAGCTTTAATATCAACTTGTCACGACCCCGGTTCGCCCTCTATGAACCATCATGACAGCACCTAATCTATATGACTAGGTAAGCCTAATTTGCGGAAGAAAACGAAAACTTGCGGAAGTAAACAATTTAAAACAGAAATAAAGTAGTAACAATGTATAAATGTGCCGCTCGGCATACACCATGTTTAACTCTTACTACCAAACATAAATCCAAGACCCGGAAACCCATGAATCACAAGCTAAGAAAAGAAATACTACATAGCTCTAACTCCGGAATTTCTAGTAAAGAACAGAAAAGTACAGAAGGGCTAAATACTAAAGGTAGGAATAGAAAGGGACTCCTTGGTCTGTGGATGCGGCAGATGTGTCTCGGAGTCTCTAAGCAGTTTCCTTCCTCAACGATAGTAGGCCTAATCAGCGGTACCTAGATCTGCACATGAAAAACATGAGCAGAAAGGGCATGAGTACACCACAACGGTACTCAGTAAGTGCCAAGCCTAACCTCGGTTGGGTAGCGACGAAGAAGGTCAGGGCCCTACTGAGGTGAAATACAATATGAGGGTTAACAGTATGGAATAAAATCGTATAAATAAGTGCAACAGTAATAAATAACATCAAATTGACAGAACAACAACAACTAGATCAAAGACAAAACAAGCCACGAAAAGAAATACAGCTCAACACAGAGATAACAACTGGGGCGCCTTCCAAGATACCGTCCTGTGGTCCCAATTACAAATATCTAGTGGATCTCCCGGGATACCGTCTCGTAGTCCATCATATATATGTCCGAAGGATCTCTCGGGATCTCGTCCCGTAGTCCAACTATCAATGCGTGGGGATCTGCCGGAATCCCGATCCGTAGTCCCAAATATAAATACCCAGTACTGGGGAAATCTACCGGGTGCATTCCCGTAGTTCCATATAACTGTGCAGGGGGATCTACCGGGAATCTAATCGTAGTCCCAGAGTAAATGTGTAGGGGGATCTACAGGGAATCTAACCCGTAGTCCCAAAGTAAATAGACAAGGGGGAGCTACCGAAATCTCACATCCGTAGTCCCAAAATAAATACACAGCAACAGCAGGAAGATATCCAGAAATGGCAAAATTTCATATTAAGGCAACAAGTGATTTTAGCCTACCATGCTGCACAGAATTCAAGTAAGGCAGATTGAATCAAATAAAGTAAATTAAGTCACTTAGACATGCTTTCCTAAGCTAACAACAGGCTTCATGGTGCAAGAAATAGAAACAGGAAAGGAAACATACTAGTAATTACTTAAGAAAACTGAATTTCCAACAATTAGCACAAGTACGCACTCGTCACCTTACGTACAAGGAATTTCAATTACCAAATATACCAATCCTAAGGGGAAGGTCCCCAACACAAGGTTAGACAAGCCACTTACCTCGAACCGGCTCAAAATCAACCCAACACCACGTCTTTGCCACAAGTACTCGACTCCAAATGGCCCAAATCTATTTAATTCAATTGCATAATGTAAATAGCACTTCAAGTAACTGATTCTACAATTAAATTCTAAGCTAATACGCGAAATTATGTAAAATGACCAAAATGCCCCTTGGGCCCACGTCTCGAAATCGGGTAAAATTAATATTTTCAAAATCCTCATACCCTCATGAGTCTAACCATACCAAAATTATCCAATTCCGATACCATTTGGTCCTTCAAATCATTATTTTATATTTTTGAAAGATTTTACAAGTTTTCTTCCCAAATTTCATCCCAAATCACGAATTAAATAATGAATTTAATGATGAATTTATGTACTCTAGCCAAATCTGAGTTATAATCACTTACCCCGATGATTTCTTGAAAAATCTTCGAAACATCGCCAAAATCCGAGCTCTCTAGGTCAAAATATGACATAAAAACCCAAAACCTCATATTTATAGGGCACCCCCCTGGATTTCCACCTCTGCGAACCGCACAAAAACGACCGCGGTCTGCACAAAACCAGTGCGGTCCGCACAAAAACGATTGCGGCCGCACAGGTTTTGACTGCAGTGATAAACATTAGTATTTTAGCCATAACGTTCGCTACATATGTCCAAATTATGATTTCTTTACCTTTCTAGAAATTAGACACGAAGGGCTACAACTTTTGTTTTTGAATCATCCCAAAATTCCTTGCATATCAAAAGATATGAGCTTCCAAAGTAGGACCAGTAAAGAATTTCTCACCGCGGACCGCACTGCATTTTGTATGGCCGCACAGCCCCCACCGCGGACCGCACAGCCCCCACCGCGGATGCACTGGACTTTGTGCGGACCGCACTGGTGGGTTCCGAGGCCTGCAACTCTTCTGGACCTGCAACAGCTATGATTTTCGGCCTAAAACATCTCGGAACCTACCCGGAACTCACCCGAGCCCCCGGGACTTCAAACCAATTGTACCAGCACATCCCATGACATCGTTCAAACTTGTTCAAAACTTCGGAACTCTCACAACAACATTAAATCACAAATTTAACATATGATTCAAGCCGAAGAACTCCAAGAACTCTTAACTTATGCTTTAGATCAAAAAGTCTATCAAATCTCATCCGAATGATCTGAAATTTTACAAGCACGTCACATTCAAAACTACGGAGCTAGTCCAATTTTTGGAATTCCATTCCGACCCTTAGGTCAAAATCTCACTATCGGATTGGAAACTTCAAAAATTCGACTCTCTCTATTTCAAGCATAAATTAGCTACGGACCTCCAAACATAATCCGATCACGCCCCTGAGCCCGAAATCACCCAACGGAGCTTACAGAACCGTCGGATTTCCATTACAAGGCCGTCTTCACACTATTCTGACTATTGTCAACTTTCCAACACTTAAGCTCTCATTTAGGGACTAAGTGTCTCAAAACTCTCCGAAACTCAAAACCGAACATCCCGGCAAATCACATTAGCAGAAATAAACTTGGAGAAAGCAGTTAATAGGGGATCGGGGAGTTAATTCTTAAGACGATCGGCCAGGTCGTCACACTTGTATGTCAATTTTGTAATTCTTACGAATCAAAATTAATATACGATAGTTATTGGGTAAAATAATAGAGTAAGAGTAATTCTTTTTAAGCTATCATTCCAAGTATGTAATCTTGCTTACTTCAATTCTAATTCTCACGGAGGAGTTATAGTTGGCAAGATTATTGATTTTTAGCAAAAAGTAATCGCAAGAGGTTTTTGCTATCTTCTAGCACAATTAAGGCAAGAAAATTATTTCAGTTTAATCGTCACGAGTCATATATCAATTGATTTACATAAACTCGTGGAGTGTTGTTAATTGATTATTTCTTAATAAGCAAAATATAATTGTATTAGCAATAAACAGTTATTCCTAAGAGAAATACATGTAGAAGCTAAGATTTTATTATTATCACGCTATCGAGTGAATTCAATGATTCCCAACTCTTTTTAAATATAAATCTTCCGAAAGTTATTTTGTTTCAACTTAAGCAATTTAAATTTTCAACAAACAAAACTTCATCAATCTGATTCTCTCAAATAGTAGTAAGAATATTATAAGTTTGTAGCTAGATTCTCCAATCTCTGTGGGACGATATCATAAACTATACTAGAATTTGACAAAGTACGAGTAGCAAAATCTTATACGCATTGGCCTCGTCACCAGGTCTGTTGGACTAACCGCTGAAAGCACCCCGTGCAGGAGGCGCACTAGATACTGGAGGTGCATAATAAGGCTCCTGAGGTCTAGGAGGAGCTGGAATACCACTGGCTGCTGAAAGAGCTGAATGAAGCTACTGCTACTGCTACTGCTACTGCTACTGCTACTGCTACTGCTACTGCTACTGCTACTGCTACTGCTACTGCTACTGCTACTGCTACTGCTACTGCTACTGCTACTGCTACTGCTACTGCTACTGCTACTGCTACTGCTACTGCTACTGCTACTGCTACTGCTACTGCTACTGCTACTGCTACTGCTACTGCTACTGCTACTGCTACTGCTACTGCTACTGCTACTGCTACTGCTACTGCTACTGCTACTGCTACTGCTACTGCTACTGCTACTGCTACTGCTACTGCTACTGCTACTGCTACTGCTACTGCTACTGCTACTGCTACTGCTACTGCTACTGCTACTGCTACTGCTACTGCTACTGCTACTGCTACTGCTACTGCTACTGCTACTGCTACTGCTACTGCTACTGCTACTGCTACTGCTACTGCTACTGCTACTGCTACTGCTACTGCTACTGCTACTGCTACTGCTACTGCTACTGCTACTGCTACTGCTACTGCTACTGCTACTGCTACTGCTACTGCTACTGCTACTGCTACTGCTACTGCTACTGCTACTGCTACTGCTACTGCTACTGCTACTGCTACTGCTACTGCTACTGCTACTGCTACTGCTACTGCTACTGCTACTGCTACTGCTACTGCTACTGCTACTGCTACTGCTACTGCTACTGCTACTGCTACTGCTACTGCTACTGCTACTGCTACTGCTACTGCTACTGCTACTGCTACTGCTACTGCTACTGCTACTGCTACTGCTACTGCTACTGCTACTGCTACTGCTACTGCTACTGCTACTGCTACTGCTACTGCTACTGCTACTGCTACTGCTACTGCTACTGCTACTGCTACTGCTACTGCTACTGCTACTGCTACTGCTACTGCTACTGCTACTGCTACTGCTACTGCTACTGCTACTGCTACTGCTACTGCTACTGCTACTGCTACTGCTACTGCTACTGCTACTGCTACTGCTACTGCTACTGCTACTGCTACTGCTACTGCTACTGCTACTGCTACTGCTACTGCTACTGCTACTGCTACTGCTACTGCTACTGCTACTGCTACTGCTACTGCTACTGCTACTGCTACTGCTACTGCTACTGCTACTGCTACTGCTACTGCTACTGCTACTGCTACTGCTACTGCTACTGCTACTGCTACTGCTACTGCTACTGCTACTGCTACTGCTACTGCTACTGCTACTGCTACTGCTACTGCTACTGCTACTGCTACTGCTACTGCTACTGCTACTGCTACTGCTACTGCTACTGCTACTGCTACTGCTACTGCTACTGCTACTGCTACTGCTACTGCTACTGCTACTGCTACTGCTACTGCTACTGCTACTGCTACTGCTACTGCTACTGCTACTGCTACTGCTACTGCTACTGCTACTGCTACTGCTACTGCTACTGCTACTGCTACTGCTACTGCTACTGCTACTGCTACTGCTACTGCTACTGCTACTGCTACTGCTACTGCTACTGCTACTGCTACTGCTACTGCTACTGCTACTGCTACTGCTACTGCTACTGCTACTGCTACTGCTACTGCTACTGCTACTGCTACTGCTACTGCTACTGCTACTGCTACTGCTACTGCTACTGCTACTGCTACTGCTACTGCTACTGCTACTGCTACTGCTACTGCTACTGCTACTGCTACTGCTACTGCTACTGCTACTGCTACTGCTACTGCTACTGCTACTGCTACTGCTACTGCTACTGCTACTGCTACTGCTACTGCTACTGCTACTGCTACTGCTACTGCTACTGCTACTGCTACTGCTACTGCTACTGCTACTGCTACTGCTACTGCTACTGCTACTGCTACTGCTACTGCTACTGCTACTGCTACTGCTACTGCTACTGCTACTGCTACTGCTACTGCTACTGCTACTGCTACTGCTACTGCTACTGCTACTGCTACTGCTACTGCTACTGCTACTGCTACTGCTACTGCTACTGCTACTGCTACTGCTACTGCTACTGCTACTGCTACTGCTACTGCTACTGCTACTGCTACTGCTACTGCTACTGCTACTGCTACTGCTACTGCTACTGCTACTGCTACTGCTACTGCTACTGCTACTGCTACTGCTACTGCTACTGCTACTGCTACTGCTACTGCTACTGCTACTGCTACTGCTACTGCTACTGCTACTGCTACTGCTACTGCTACTGCTACTGCTACTGCTACTGCTACTGCTACTGCTACTGCTACTGCTACTGCTACTGCTACTGCTACTGCTACTGCTACTGCTACTGCTACTGCTACTGCTACTGCTACTGCTACTGCTACTGCTACTGCTACTGCTACTGCTACTGCTACTGCTACTGCTACTGCTACTGCTACTGCTACTGCTACTGCTACTGCTACTGCTACTGCTACTGCTACTGCTACTGCTACTGCTACTGCTACTGCTACTGCTACTGCTACTGCTACTGCTACTGCTACTGCTACTGCTACTGCTACTGCTACTGCTACTGCTACTGCTACTGCTACTGCTACTGCTACTGCTACTGCTACTGCTACTGCTACTGCTACTGCTACTGCTACTGCTACTGCTACTGCTACTGCTACTGCTACTGCTACTGCTACTGCTACTGCTACTGCTACTGCTACTGCTACTGCTACTGCTACTGCTACTGCTACTGCTACTGCTACTGCTACTGCTACTGCTACTGCTACTGCTACTGCTACTGCTACTGCTACTGCTACTGCTACTGCTACTGCTACTGCTACTGCTACTGCTACTGCTACTGCTACTGCTACTGCTACTGCTACTGCTACTGCTACTGCTACTGCTACTGCTACTGCTACTGCTACTGCTACTGCTACTGCTACTGCTACTGCTACTGCTACTGCTACTGCTACTGCTACTGCTACTGCTACTGCTACTGCTACTGCTACTGCTACTGCTACTGCTACTGCTACTGCTACTGCTACTGCTACTGCTACTGCTACTGCTACTGCTACTGCTACTGCTACTGCTACTGCTACTGCTACTGCTACTGCTACTGCTACTGCTACTGCTACTGCTACTGCTACTGCTACTGCTACTGCTACTGCTACTGCTACTGCTACTGCTACTGCTACTGCTACTGCTACTGCTACTGCTACTGCTACTGCTACTGCTACTGCTACTGCTACTGCTACTGCTACTGCTACTGCTACTGCTACTGCTACTGCTACTGCTACTGCTACTGCTACTGCTACTGCTACTGCTACTGCTACTGCTACTGCTACTGCTACTGCTACTGCTACTGCTACTGCTACTGCTACTGCTACTGCTACTGCTACTGCTACTGCTACTGCTACTGCTACTGCTACTGCTACTGCTACTGCTACTGCTACTGCTACTGCTACTGCTACTGCTACTGCTACTGCTACTGCTACTGCTACTGCTACTGCTACTGCTACTGCTACTGCTACTGCTACTGCTACTGCTACTGCTACTGCTACTGCTACTGCTACTGCTACTGCTACTGCTACTGCTACTGCTACTGCTACTGCTACTGCTACTGCTACTGCTACTGCTACTGCTACTGCTACTGCTACTGCTACTGCTACTGCTACTGCTACTGCTACTGCTACTGCTACTGCTACTGCTACTGCTACTGCTACTGCTACTGCTACTGCTACTGCTACTGCTACTGCTACTGCTACTGCTACTGCTACTGCTACTGCTACTGCTACTGCTACTGCTACTGCTACTGCTACTGCTACTGCTACTGCTACTGCTACTGCTACTGCTACTGCTACTGCTACTGCTACTGCTACTGCTACTGCTACTGCTACTGCTACTGCTACTGCTACTGCTACTGCTACTGCTACTGCTACTGCTACTGCTACTGCTACTGCTACTGCTACTGCTACTGCTACTGCTACTGCTACTGCTACTGCTACTGCTACTGCTACTGCTACTGCTACTGCTACTGCTACTGCTACTGCTACTGCTACTGCTACTGCTACTGCTACTGCTACTGCTACTGCTACTGCTACTGCTACTGCTACTGCTACTGCTACTGCTACTGCTACTGCTACTGCTACTGCTACTGCTACTGCTACTGCTACTGCTACTGCTACTGCTACTGCTACTGCTACTGCTACTGCTACTGCTACTGCTACTGCTACTGCTACTGCTACTGCTACTGCTACTGCTACTGCTACTGCTACTGCTACTGCTACTGCTACTGCTACTGCTACTGCTACTGCTACTGCTACTGCTACTGCTACTGCTACTGCTACTGCTACTGCTACTGCTACTGCTACTGCTACTGCTACTGCTACTGCTACTGCTACTGCTACTGCTACTGCTACTGCTACTGCTACTGCTACTGCTACTGCTACTGCTACTGCTACTGCTACTGCTACTGCTACTGCTACTGCTACTGCTACTGCTACTGCTACTGCTACTGCTACTGCTACTGCTACTGCTACTGCTACTGCTACTGCTACTGCTACTGCTACTGCTACTGCTACTGCTACTGCTACTGCTACTGCTACTGCTACTGCTACTGCTACTGCTACTGCTACTGCTACTGCTACTGCTACTGCTACTGCTACTGCTACTGCTACTGCTACTGCTACTGCTACTGCTACTGCTACTGCTACTGCTACTGCTACTGCTACTGCTACTGCTACTGCTACTGCTACTGCTACTGCTACTGCTACTGCTACTGCTACTGCTACTGCTACTGCTACTGCTACTGCTACTGCTACTGCTACTGCTACTGCTACTGCTACTGCTACTGCTACTGCTACTGCTACTGCTACTGCTACTGCTACTGCTACTGCTACTGCTACTGCTACTGCTACTGCTACTGCTACTGCTACTGCTACTGCTACTGCTACTGCTACTGCTACTGCTACTGCTACTGCTACTGCTACTGCTACTGCTACTGCTACTGCTACTGCTACTGCTACTGCTACTGCTACTGCTACTGCTACTGCTACTGCTACTGCTACTGCTACTGCTACTGCTACTGCTACTGCTACTGCTACCACCACCACCACCACCACCACCACCACCACCACCACCACCACCACCACCACCACCACCACCACCACCACCACCACCACCACCACCACCACCACCACCACCACCACCACCACCACCACCACCACCACCACCACCACCACCACCACCACCACCACCACCACCACCACCACCACCACCACCACCACCACCACCACCACCACCACCACCACCACCACCACCACCACCACCACCACCACCACCACCACCACCACCACCACCACCACTACTACTACCACTACTACTACTACTACTACTACTACCACTACTACCACTACCACTACTACTACTACTACTACCAGTCCAAATAGAGGATCAATTTGATGAAGTGGCGCCAAGGCCAGCAAACAGAATCCTAAGGGATTATGCTAGACCTGACTGTTTCAACTGTGAATCTAGTGTTAGAAAACCTCCAGTGGCAGCCAACAAATCAGGACTGGCCTGATTCAAACAATTCAACAGTCTAGCATCTTCACTGAAGACGCAAGTGAAGATCCACACAGTCATTTAATTGACTTTTGGAACTTGTTGAAACAGCTAAGTATAATGGAGTACCTCCTGAAGCTATCAAGTTAAGGCTATTTCCTTTCTCTTTAAAAGGAGATGCCAAGACTTGGTTGCGAAGTTTGCGACAAGGTTCCATTACCACATGGGATCAAAATGACTCATAAATTTTTAAACAAATATTTTTTCCCTGCTAAAATCACAAATTTAAGACAAGACATATCTAATTTCTTGCAAACTGACACACAGTCAGTTTGTCAAGCTTGAGAAAGGTTAAAAGTATTGTTAAGAAAATGTCCACACCATGATATTCCTGAACATATGCAATTGTATATTTTTTATCACGAGCTAAAACATTTTTCTAGAAATGTGATAGATGCAGCTGCAGGAGGTTCAGTAATGGGAAAAACAACAGAGGAAGCATTGCAATTGTTGAATGAAATTTCTGAGAATGCCATCCAATGGCCATCTGAGCGTATAATTATCAAGAAGGCCGCTATAGTAAATCAGGTTGATGCTTTAAATACACTAACACAGCAAATTGTTTCTTTAGCACAAAAGTTTGAAACTTTTCAGGTGAATACACAACAACCAAGCCAATCTAATTCTTGTGACATGTGTGGAGGAAATCATCAGAACCATGAATGTCAAGCAACCAATCACAATGATGAACATGTCAATGTCATCGGTTACAAGCAGTATCCTTTTGGAAGTCTAATGGCACAGAAACATCTAGGATTTCAATGGAGCAATCCAAATGGTGTAGAGAACTCTCAAAGTTTCCAGAAGCAACAACTACAGGGTCCACCCGGATACCAGAATCCAAACCATGGCCAATCAAACTTTAGACCTTATCAACAAGCAAGGCCCTATCAGCAAAGACCTCAACAAGCTCATTCAAGTCTTGATGATCTTCTGTATAAGTATATTAAGGTCACTGATGAAAAGATGGAGAGCCAAAATTCAACCCTCAAAAATTTGGAAATATAGTTGAGCCAATTGGCAGCTCTTGTTTTAGAAAAGATTCAAGCACCCTTACCAAGCAATACAGAGAAAAACCCAAAAAAAAACACCTTAAGGCCATCACCTTACAGTTAGGTAATGAGCTTGATGAACCCTATGCAGACCAGTCAGAACAATAGGTAAACAATGGTATGAATATAGAAAAAACCCTCTGAACCATCTGAAAAGAATGAAGTCAAGACAAAAAGAAGAAAAAAATATTGAAAAATTGACTCCTCTCCCTGTGACTATTCCCTTTCCACAAAAAATGAAAAGAGAAAAGTTTGACAACCAATTTGCAAAATTTTTGGAGATTTTAAAACAAATTCACATCAATATTCCTTTTACTAATGCTTTGTTACAAATGCCTTCATATGCCAAATTTTTAAAGGAAATTTTGTCAAGTAAAAGAAAATTAGAAGAAGTTTCTGTGGTAATGCTTACGGAAAAATGCAGTGCTATACTTCAAAATAAGCTACCACAAAAACTTGGTGATACATGCAGTTTTATAATTCCATGCACTTTGGGAGGAGTATATTTTGAAAAAGCACTTTGTGATTCTGGAGCTTCAATAAATTTAATGTCATTTTCTATCTTTAAAAAGTTAGATCTTGGTGAAATAAAAGACACAAGTGTTTCTCTTCAGTTTGCAGATCAAAGTACTAAGAAACCTAAGGGAATAATTGAAAATGTACTCGTAAGAGTAGATAAGTTTGTTTTCCCTGTAGATTTTATAGTACTTGAAATGAAAGAATGTCCTAATGAACCAATAATTTTAGGTAGACCATTTCTTGCTACAGGAAGAGCAATTATATATGTTCATCAAGGACAATTAATTTTAAGAGTTGATGAAGAAAGAGTCATATTTGATATGCAAAAGATACTAAGATATTCAGGAGATGAAATATCATCTTCATGTTTTTCAATTGACATGATTAGTTATCTTACAGATGAATTCAAAGATGATCAATTAATTCCAGATTTAATGAAAAGATGCTTGATCAAATCAGGCACCACACAAGACGATAATCCCACCATCAGAAGAGAAGCTGAAATATAGGACAAAGATTCAGAAGAAGAAGAGATGAAATCCGAACAAGTTCAATCAAAAATTGAACTCAAAACTCTCCCTTCTCATTTGAAATATGTTTATCTTGAGCAAGAATTATTTCCAGTAATTATTTCATCTTCTCTTACTGCAGAACAAGAAAATAGTTTGATTAAAGTATTGAAATCACACAAAGGAGCCTTGGGTGGACTATAGAAGATATTAAAGGAATTAGTCCGACTATTTGTACACACAGAATTCTCATGGAGTATAGCTACAAGCCAATAGTCCAGCCGCAAAGAAGATTGAATCCAGCAATGCAGGAAGTAGTGAAAAAAGAGATCATAAAGCTGTTGGTAGCAGGTATTATATACCTCATTTCTGACAGCCCGTGGGTAAGTCCCATTCAGGTAGTACCAAAGAAAGGAGGAATGACAGTTATAAAAAATGAAAATAATGAGCTCATACCTACCAGGACTGTTACAGGATCGAGAGTCTGTATTGATTACAGACGTCTCAATGATGTCACTAGAAAAGATCATTTTCCTTTGCTATTTATTGATCAAATGTTGGAAAAAATTGTCGGATATGGTTTTTACTGTTTTCTTTATGGCTATTCAATATATAATCAGATACCAATTGCACTAGAAGATCAAGATAAGACAACCTTCACATGCCCTCATGGAACATATGCCTATAAGAGAATGCCATTTGGTTTGTACAATGCCCCTGCTACATTTCAGCATTGCATGTCAGCAATTTTTGCTGACATGACTGATAAATTTCTTGACATTTTTATGGATGATTTTACACTCTTTGGCAAAACATATAAGGATTGTCTTAACCATTTGACCTTAGTTCTTAAAAGATGTGAAGAAACAAATTTAGTTCTTAATTGGGAAAAATGTCATTTTATGGTCACTGAAGAAATTGTTTTAGGACATAAAATCACTGCTAAAGAGATAGAAGTTGATAAGGCAAAAATTAATCTTATAGCAGGATTACCCCCTCCCACAACTGTGAAAGGAATTAGAAGCTTTCTAGGTCATGCAGGTTTTTACAGATGATTCATAAAAGACTTCTCAAAGATTTCAAAACCGCTGACTAACCTCTTGATGAAAGACACTAAGTTTGATTTTTCAGGTAACTGTGTGAAAGCATTTGAAACCCTTAAGGAAAAGTTATCAATTGCACTTGTAGTTGTGTCCCCTGATTGGAACCAACCTTTTAAGGTCATGTGTGATGCTAGTGATACAGCAGTTGGAACTGTTTTAGGCCAAAGAAGGGATACGATTTTTCGTCCTATTTACTATGCTAGTAGGACAGTGAGTGAGACTCAAGTGAATTATGCCACAACAGAAAAAGAGTTACTAGCAGTAGTGTTTGCTTTTGATAAGTTTCGCTCCTATTCGATAGGAACCAAAGTCACTGTTTTTACTGATCATGCAGCTTTAAAATACCTCTTAGCTAAGAAAGATGCTCGACCAAGATTATTAAGATGGATTTTACTTCTGCAAGAATTTGACCTTGAGATAAAGGACAAAAAAGGACAGAGAACCAAGTAGCTGACCATTTGTCTAGATTAGAAAGCCCTCCCCTCGAGTTTAATGAGATAAAAAAAGAATTTCCTGATGAACATATTTTTTCAATTAACACATTTGTGACTCAACCAACCTGATCTAGACAACTGCCACGAGGTTCTCAGGAACATGGGCATTGTTAAGAAAATGTGGTCGATTTTGCTACATTTCACTTGTTTGGATCCTCCAAGACTTGGTGGAGGGATTATTGCTTAGAGAGACCAGCCGGATAGCCAGCCTTGACTTGGGAGCTGCTTACAGTGTTATTCCTGGAGAAGTTTCTCCCCGTTACTCAGATAGAGGCCTATCGGAGGTAGTTTGAGCGCCTCCAGCAGGGTTCCATGATTGTTACCTAGTATGAGACCAGGTTCATCGACTTAGCTTGCCATACTCTCATCATACTCCCCACCGAGAGATAGAGAGAGAGAGGGTGAGGAGGTTTATTGACGGTCTTATTCAGGCAGTTTGTTTTCAGATGGCTAGAAAGGCTAGGAGTGAGATTACTTTTCAAGAGGCGGCCAATGTGGCCTGTAGAGTTGAGATGGTTCTATCACAGGGAGGCGATCATGGGTCAGACAAAAAGCCCCGTCATTTAGGACGATTCAGTGGTACCTCATCCGGAGACCGAGATTCGTATGGTAGAGACCACCCTCCTAGGCCCTTTCAGTCAGCGCTCCCAATTTCTCACGGTAGTTCAGGGTGGTGGGGCCTAGCCCCGATGTTACGCCCTTCCAGCCATGCCCGAGGCTAAGGCTTCAGATATAGTCATTACAGGTACTATTCTGGTTTGTGATAGAGATGCTTCAGTGTTATTTGATCCAGGGTCTACCTACTCGTATGCGTCATCTTATTTTGCACCATATCTGGTCATGCTTAGTAATTCATTGAGTATTTCTATTCATATGTCTACACCGGTGGGTAATTCTATTATGGTAGATCGAGTCCATCGTTCTTGTATTGTGGTGATTGGGGGTCTTGAGACTTGTATGGATTTGAGGATGGACTGGTTGTCACCTTACCACGCTATCTTGGACGGTTATGCCAATATTGAGACCTTAGCCTTACGGGATTTTCCCCATTTAGAGTGGAGAGGAACTCCTGGTGATTTTACCCGCAGTGTTATCTCGTATATGAAGGCTCGACGTATGGTCGAGAAGGGGTGTTTGTTCGATTTGGCATATGTTCGTGATTCTAGTGCTGAGGTCTCTTCTATTGATTTTGTGCCCGTTGTTCGAGAGTTTCCTGATGTTTCCCTTCCGACCTGCCGGGTATGCCACCCGACAGGGATATTAACTTTTGCATTGATTTAGCTTCGGGCACTCAGCCCATTTCGTTCCTGCTGTATCGTATGGCCCTTCCAGAGTTTAAAGAGTTGAAGGAATAGTTGCAAGACTTTCTTGAGAAGGGTTTCATTAGACCCAGTATTTTGCCTTGGGGTACGCCGATGTTGTTTGTTAAGAAGAATGATGGATTGATGAGAATGTGTATTGATTACTGGCAGTTGAACAAGGTTACAATCAAGAATAAGTATCCATTGCTGATGATCGATGATTTTTTTTTATCAGCTTCAGGGTGCCAAGGTGTTTTCAAAGATTGATTTGAGATCTGGCTACCATCAGTTGAGGATTAGGGCATCTGATGTCCCTAAGACAGCTTTCCGCACTCGGTACAGGCATTATGAGTTCCTGGTCATGTCATTTGGGTTGACCAATGCCCCAACAGCTTTTATGGATTTGATGAACCGAGTGTTCAGGTCTTATTTAGACTCATTCGTGATAGTCTTCATTGATGATATTTTGAT
Source organism: Nicotiana tabacum (assembly GCF_000715075.1). NCBI lineage: Eukaryota > Viridiplantae > Streptophyta > Magnoliopsida > Solanales > Solanaceae > Nicotiana > Nicotiana tabacum. The sequence goes on from NC_134082.1 coordinate 144,780,279, forward strand.
ATATTCCCGCAGCCGGGAGGAGCACGAGCAACATCTTAGAGTGGTTCTTTAGACCTTGAGGGATAGTCAGTTATATGCTAAGTTCTCGAAGTGTGAGTTCTGGTTGAGTTCAGCTGCATTTCTAGGTCATGTTGTATCCTTAAAGGGTATTCAGGTTGATCCGAAGAAGATTGAGGCAGTCAAGAACTGGCCTAGACCAGCATCAGCTACAGAGATTCGGAGTTTCTTGGGATTGGCAGGCTACTATCGTCGGTTCGTGGAGGGGTTCTCATCTATCGCAGCCCCAATGACCAGGTTAACCCAGAAGGGTGCCCAGTTCAGATGGTCGGACGAGTGTGAATCGAGCTTTCAGAAGCTCAAGACAGCTCTGACTACGACACCGGTGTTGGTTTTACCGACAGGTTCAGGGCCTTATACAGTTTATTATGATGCATCTCGTGTTGGGCTTGGTGCAGTGTTGATGCAGGATGGAAAGGTCATGCTTATGCTTCGCGGTAGCTGAAGATTCATGAGAAGAACTATCCGGTTCATGATTTGGAGTTGGCAACCATTGTTCACGCATTGAAGATTTGGAGGCATTATCTATATGGCATGGCATGCGAGGTGTTCATGGATCACAAGAGTCTTCAGTATTTGTTCAAGCAAAAAAGATTTGAATTTGAGGCAGAGAAGGCGGTTAGAGTTGTTGAAAAATTATGATATTACTATCTTGTATCATCCGGGAAAGGCCAATGTGGTGGACGATGCGTTGAGTAGGAAGTCAGTCAGTATGGGCACTCTTGCTTATATTCCGGTGGGTGAGAGACCGCTTGCTTTGGACGTTCAGGCTTTGGCCAATCAGTTTGTGAGGTTGGATATTTCTGAGCCTAGTCGTGTATTGGCCTGCACGGTCGCTCGTTCTTCTTTATTGGAGCGTATCCATGATCGGCAGTATAATGATCCCCATTTGTGTGTCCTTAGAGACACAGTGCAGCGCGAAGGTGCCAAGCAGTTTACCTTAGATGATGATGGAGTTTTGAGATTGCAGGGTCGAGTTTGTGTGCCTAATGTGGATGGGATCCGAGAGTTGATTTTAGAGGAGGCCCATAGCTCCCGATACTCTATTTATCCGAGCGCCGCGAAGATGTATCAGGATTTGCGGCAACATGATTGGTGGTGGAGAATGAAGAAGGATACTGTTGCACATGTAGCTCGGTGTTTGAATTGTCAACAAGTTAAGTACGAGCATTAGAGGCCTGGTGATTTATTTCAGAGGATTGAGCTTGATTCCAATAGCTTCGTATGGTGATTTTGGACTTAGCCGCATGTTTGGATTTGAATTTGGAAGTCTGTAGGATAATTTGGCGCATGTTGGCAAAAGTTGGAAAATAGAAGATTTTTGGAAAGTTTGACCGAGGGTTGACTTTTTGATATCTGGGTCGAAATCCAGTTCTGAAAGTTTTCATAGCTTCGTTATGTCATTTATGACTTGTGTGCAAAATTTGAAGTCAATCGGGCTTGATTTGATAGGTTTTTTTCATCGAATATAGAAGTTGGACGGTCTTAGTTTCATTAGGCTTGAATTGGGGTGTGATTCATGGTTTTAGCATTATTTGATGTGATTTGAGGTTTCGACTAAGTTCGTATGATATTTTAGGACTTGTTGGTGTATTTTGTTGAGGTCCCGAGGGCCTCGGCCTCGGGTGGATTTCAAAAGGTTAACGGATCAATTCAGACTTGAATTTACCTGCTGAAATTTTCTGGGCAGCTTCTGCATTTTTCGCACGTGTGAACAGTGACCGCACATGCGAGAACAATATCTGTATATAGTATTAATGAATAGTATCTGTGAACAGTATCCGTGAACAGTAAACACGAAAATTCTGGATAGAATGTTAAGTTCCGCATTTTCCATTTTTACCAAATTGGAGATCGGGGAGAGGTGATATTCGGGAGATTTTCAGAAAAAACAATGGGATAGGTGTTCTTAACTTAATTTTGGTTAGATTACCCGAATCTACTACTAGTTTTGGCATTAAATCTGTGAATTTAGTTGGAAGAGTTTAAAAATAAGATTTGATGATTTGGAGGCCGAATTGTTATCAGATTTTGGTAAAATTTGTAGGTTGGACTCGTGGTTGGATGGGGGTTCATATTCCGTGATTTTTATCGGATTCCGAGACGTGGGCCCCACGAGCGAATTTTTGGTGTAATTTTGGATTTTTAATGGAAAATGTAGAATTCCAAGTGAAATTAATTCCTATATTTTTATTGACTAAATCGAATTATTGTGGCTAGATTCGAGGTATTCGGAGGTCGATTTGAGCGGCAAAGGCATTGCGGAATACGGAGTAGGATTTTGCTCGGATTGAGGTAAGTAACGGTTATAAATCTGATCCTGAGGGTATTAAATCCCGGACATTGTGTTGTATGACTATTTTAGAGGTGACACACATGCTAGGTGACGGGCGTGTGGGCGTGCACCGTAGGGATTGTGACTTGGTTTGTCCCGCGAGACTATGGAATTAATTGGCTTACTGTTTAATACATGTTCCCTCTGTTTTCATAGAAATTGATTGTACTTTATTTTAGAAATCATGTTTAGGCCTTATGTGATCATTGTTGAGACCTGCGAGGTCGTGTACTTACTGAATTAGTTGTTAATTGTTGTTTTTGTACTCAGTCATAGCTTTTCTTGCTTATTATGCCTCCGTATCTTGTTGTTCATTGTTGATACATGACATTACCTCTGTTTGGGTTGTTTATATGATTTTTGAGAGCCCGAGAGACTGGAGAGATTGATGACTCAGTGAGTCCGAGGGCCTGATCTGTGAGGATATTTATGGGATCGGGTTGTACGCCGCAGCATGTTCTTAGTGATTTATAACTGAGTGAGGCCGAGGGCCTGATCTGTGAGGATATTGATGGGATCGGGCTGCGCGCCGCAACATGTTGTTACTGATTTATGATTGAGTGAGGCCGAGGGCCTGAGTGATTTATGCCACGAGGTGGCTTGTTAGAGCGCTTGGGCTGAAGGAGCCCCTCTAGAGTCTGTACACACCCCCAGTGAGCGCAGGTACCTACTGAGTGTGAGTGCAAGTGCCGAGTGCTGAGCGATTGGGAGGAATGAGTGATTGTGAGGTTGGAGTGAATGGGAGGAAAGAGTGACTGTTATTCTGAGAAAATACATTTACTTCATTATTGTTGCATTGCAGATATCATATCACTGTTTTGAAAATTATTGGAAGATATTATTTACTACTCAGTCAAACTTGATATCTGGTTTATTAAGTATGTACTGATGTGACTTAAACTATTAAATTGAAAGTATGACTACTCTTATTTGAAAGTTATTGAGATAACTGTATTTGCATAGCTCGTCACTACTTCTCAGTTCCTTATTTATTTCTGTTACTTACTGAGTTAGTGTACTCATGTTAACCCATGTACCTCGTGCACAGATCTAGACACTTCTGGTCACGGTGGTTGCTGATTGAGGAGTCAGACTCAGGAGACTATTGAGGTAGCTGCATGGCGTTCATTGACCTTGACTCTCCTTTCCTTTCATGTTGTACTGTTCTATATTTCCAGATAGTATTTTATCAGTCGGATGTTGTTATCATTTAGATGCTCATGCACCCAGTGACATCGGGTTTTGGGGATAGATTGTTTAGTACGTTTGGAGTTATATTCTATTCTAAAAAGTTTTATTTAATATTATCTGCTTCCGCCTTTATTTAAAAGTTCTACTATGTTGAGATGTTGAGTTGAGGCTTGCCTTGTACCACGATAGGCGCTATCACGACATGTCAGATTTTGGGTTGTGACATATATATATATATATATATATATATAGATACATACATACATACATACTTGTGGTAGTATAGAACACTTAGCAAATATGTGCCCAAAAAGGATTAATAATAAGACAAGAAATTCACAGTTAATAGAAGATTTCCAAGAAACTTTAATAAATGTAGGAGAATATATGTCAGATAATGAAAGTATATATTCTATAATAAGTGTAGATATAGAAGATAAAGCTCAAATAGATACTTCAGAATCAGAAGAAGAATTAATCAATAGCACTGGAAATGTACCTAGAAGAAGAGTATATAGAGTAGATCAAGAGACAGAAATAGAAAATGTAAAACCATCAGGAAAAAGAATGCTTATAGAAGAACCTATAAGATTACAGGAAGGAGGAAGTAAGGGTAAAATACTAACCATGAAAGTTGCTGACCTATGTTTAGAAGTAGATCTCCTTATTACACCTAAATTCATAAGTTCTTTAATTTGAATTTTGAAGTCTTCTAAATCTTGATTTGTGGCTTCTATTGAAGCTGTTTTAATTATATATTATGTTCAAAAACTAAATTATATATTGATATAGTATCAATAAAATTTAACCATCTTCTTCTACTACTATTCTTTGCGTTTATCTTTTGGTGAAACTTAACTATGGCTTCGTAATCAGGTTCTAATTGTTACTTCTTGTTTATTCAATATATATAATTTAAAACTATTTAATCCGTAAATTAAAGCTAATATTTCTGCATCTATACTACTCATATTTCCTTTTTCTCTATATTTACCACTTTGATAGGCACATATTTTTTCTGTATTCTTATCACTATATTTATTTGGTTTCGATGTGTTTTAGATGTTTTTATAAAGATTATAATCTTCTTCTTAAATAATGACTGCTGATATGATAATATTAAAAATATCAGATATAGTTGTTTTCTATATATATCTGAACAAATACTATTATTGTGTTGTAAGTATATAAAATGTACGGCAAAGTGACAGCCATAAACGGATTACCCATAATATATACAAACATTATATAGATAAATCACATATTAGCTTTTATGGATATTGGCAAGTAAAAATGCATGAAGAAAGCATTGAATGGACAACATTTACTTGTCCAGAGGGACATTTTGAATGGCTGGTAATGCCGCTTGGACTAAAAATAGCTCCACCAATTTTTTAACGAAAAATGGATAGTATATTTGGAGAAGAGAAGAAATACAGGATACAAATCCAAGAGAAAACACTCTGAACAAAAACCTATCCAAACACCTACTTAACTGGTCTGCTAGATTATTATCTTTTCCTTTAATATGTTCAAAAACCAAATTATACATTGATATAATATCAATAAAATTTAACCATCTTCTTCTACTACTATTCTTTGCGTTTATCTTTTGGTGAAACTTAACTATAGCTTCGCAATCAGTTCTAATTATTACTTCTTGTTTATTCAATATATATACTTTAAAACTATTTAATCCGTAAATTACAGCTAATATTCCTGCATCTATACTACTCATTTTTCCTTTTTCTCTATATTTATCACTTTGATAGACACATATTTTTTTGTATTCTTATCACTATATTTATTTGGTTTCGCTTTTACACCATCCTTCAAAACTACCGTCTTTTCTATAATCAAGTAGTCTGTTTCTAATGGCATATTTAAATCAGGAATATTTTTTATTTTTTCTTTAACTTTTGTACTAATTTAATGTCTTCTGTATTGAAATGTTTTTGTCCTGTAGAACCTGTCTTAGCATATAATGGTCCTGCTATTTTTCTTAAGTCTTTTATAAAATTTCTTGCATAATTTATTATTCCTAAAAAATTTGTAGTTCTTTAGTATTATCTAATTTATCTGGAATTTCTAGAGATTTTTTGGCTATATGGGGTTGTAATTTAATTTTTCCATCCCCTAAAATTACTCATAGAAAATTTATATAATTTTTACATGGTTCCATTTTCTTTTTACTAATTATTATTTCATTGTCTACAAATAACCTAAATACTGTCTGTAGATGTGACGACCCAAAGGGTCATCGCTTGCTTTCAGTTGATTTCTCTGTGTTTGAGACCTTGAAAACCTCATTAGAGTCACCTCGATTTGCGTGTGCAGTCCGGGCGCGTAGCCGGAAAGCCTAAATATGAAACGCTATGAAAAATGCTAAGTTTTGATGCTAAAAAAATGCTAAGTTTTGATGCTAAAATGAATAAATTTGATTTCGGTCAATATTTTGAGTAAACGGACACGGATCCGTGATTTAACGATCCCGGAGGGTCCGTAGGAAAATATGTGACTTGGGCGTATGCCCGGAATCGAATGAGGTCCCAAGTCCGAGAAATAAATTTTTAAGTGAAATTATTTTAGAAATTGTTTAAGGAAGTTTGAAATGAAAACTGATTAGAGAGCAATGGTATCGGGCCCTATTTTGGTTCCGGCATCCGGTACAGGTCTTATATATGGTTTAACTCATTTCTGTAAAGTTTGGTTGAAAACGGACGTCGTTTGACGTGATTCGGACCTAAATTGCTAAATTGGATACTTGATGAAGTTTGAGAAAATGTTCTTGATTTTGAGGTTTGATCCATTGTTATTGAGGTTATTTTAGCGATTTGATCGCACGGATAAGTTTGTATGATGTTGTTGAGTTAGTACATATGTTTGGTTAGGAGCCCCGAGGGCTCGGGTGAGTTTCGGGTAAGTTCCGGGATGCTTTAGGCTTAGAAAGTCAGATGTTGCAGGTTCAGGAAGTTGCAGGCCTCTGAACCCTCTAATGCGGTCCGTGAGAAATCGCGTGTGACCGCGGAGGGGCTAACGCGGCCGCGGTCGCCTTTGTGCAGGGCGAGGTGGAAGTTGTGCGGCCGCAGTCGCCTTTGTGTGGTCCGCACATGGTATTGAATTGCAGGTCTTCAGGGAGGCCTGTGCGGCCGCGGTCCATTTGATGCGGTCCGCACAGGGGGTCTGAGAGGAGTATAAATAAACGGGAATTTCAGTTATTGTTTACTTTTCAAAACCCCAAAAACATAAGAGGCGATTTTTCAAACAACCTTTCTTCTCTAAAACGTTGGTAAGTGATTTCTAACTCACTTTCTTCACTCTTTAACATCTTTTAACATGATTTCAACTTCAAGTCAATGATTTTCATGAGGGAAATTGGGTGTTTTGGGTAGAACCTAGGTTTTTCAAAAATTGGGATTTGGACCTCGATTTGAGGTTCGATTTCAAAACAAATTACATATTTGAGCTCGTGGGGGAATGGGTAATCGGGTTCTGGTCCGAACCTCGGGTTTTGACCATGTGGGTCTGGGGGCGATTTTGACTTTTTGGGTAAAACTTTGGAAAACTCATTTTCATGCATTGGGGTTGATTCATTTAGCATTTATTGATGTAATTAAGTAACTTGTGGCTAGATACAAGCGAATTGGCGGAGGAATCGAGGGGTAAAGCTATAATTGAAGCTTGAGTTGTGTTCATGGCATCGAGGTAAGTGTTTGGTCTAACCTTAGCTTGAGGGATTAGGAGTTGTGTCCTATTTGCTATTTGTTTCTTGTCGAGTACGACGTATAGGCATGGTGACGAGTATCTATACGTTGATGTCAAGCATGACCATGAGTCTTATCTTGTGATTTTCATGATCTCGTTGTATTATTCATGCCTTGGAGACGATACCTATTTGTTGTGTAAACTTGTGGAAAGAGTTGTGACCTATGAACATTGAGGAGCATTGGCTCCAATTGTATAATGAATTGTGAAAGTATAAGTGATAACCGAAAACTCTAGAGCATTGGCTCGAGTTGTGAATTGAATTGTGAAGTAAAAGGGAGAAAGAGAAAAGACCATTATGTTACCCCTTGCCGGGCTATTGTTGAGTTGAGGTTCCTTGCATTGTGTTCTTAATTGATATTACGGACGTTTAGGATGATGATTCTTCATGTCAGGTGTTGTAACAAATTTGGTTATAGCTAGGTAGATAGGTGTTGTAACAAGTTTAGTTATAGCTGAGGTAGTTAGATGTTGAAACTAGTTGAGTTATAGTTTAGTTATGGTTGTTTCTCCCTTGCCGGGACGTATATGCTTGTACTGTTGAGTTCCCTTGCCGGGACAGTGTAGCCTATTGTTGGTCCCTTGCCGGGACGGTTAATTATAATTATTGTTGACTGTATGGATCAGGTTGCACGCAGCAACATACATTATACATATATTTATGGATCGGGTTGCACGCTGCAACAGATATTATGTTTGATCGGGTTGCACGACGCAACAGATATTATATTGGATCGGGTTGTACGCCGCAACAGTTATATATGTGGATCGGGTTGCACGCCGCAACAGATATTATATTGGATCAGGTTGCATGTCGCAACAATGTTAAATGATAAGGGACCGGGTTGCGCGCCGCAACAGTATTGTTATTGTATTGATTGTAGACATCGAGTGTTTCTCCATATTGTCAGGACCCCAAATCGGACCTGGTTGTGATGGCGCCTCTCGTGAAGATAAGGCCAGCCAACACAATTACCAAATTCATTTTCAACAATTTTAATAAGTCCGTTTAAGTCATTTATAAGAAATAAATCCCAAAGAAAAGGTGAATAATACAATTTGCGAAATAGACTTAGCCCGACATCGGGGTGTCACAAGTCACGAGCATCTACTAAGGTCTAAATACAACTGAAAACCTGAAATGTACGAAATATAGTCTAATGAAATCAAGAGGGAGTAAAGCGGTGTTGTGAACGTCGGGCAACCACCTTTCTAAACTCTGATGACTCTGCCTCTGAGCAACCAATACCCGCTACCGGGTTCAGAAATACCTGAATCTGCACACAAGGTGCAAGGAGTAATGTGAGTACTCCGACTCAGTGAGTAATAATAATAAATGAAAGCTGAGCAGTAAGAAAAAACGTAAACCACATCATAATGCTGCAGCAAATGCAGTACATTTCCAAAACAGTACAGAAATCATTTACTTCGTAAATCAAGCTCAGTTTCAGTAAAACCTTATAAAACAGCTTTCAATAGTTTCAAACGAGTGATAAAATAATGAGCAAAATGACAGAAATGTAAATAACCTCTCGGGCAGAAACATGTACCATAAATCGCCCATCGGGCATAATATCAATAGAACCAGCCCATTGGGCTACCTCACGATCACTCGCAATCATCCCCTCGGGCATAACATAAATCAAGAACTGCCCCTCGGGCAAACATGGATCAAGAATAGCCCCTCGGGCAATAACATGAAGCAACAACAGCCCCTCGGGCAATATCACATATCACACTGGGTACTCGCGCTCACTGGGGGTGTACAGACTCCTGGAGGGGCCCCTTACGGTCCAAGCGCAATATCAAGCCACCTCGTGACATCATCACTAGGCCCTCGACCTCATATCAATCAAGCCACCTCGTGGCGTACATATCTCAGGCCCTCAGTCTCATAATCATAATCGGTGTTTCAATCTCAGGCCCTCGGCCTCATAATCATAATCACTGTTTCAATACCAGGCCCTCGGTCTCATAATCAAAATCAGTGTTTCCTCACAACATAGGCCCTCGGCCTTACTCAGTCAGAATCACATAAGCCACTTGGGCAATAGTAAAACATGATGCTCAGCCCAAAATATCATTTAAATACTCATTTAAGTATTAAATAAGAGTAAACATGGCTGAGTTTAGAAAATGGTGTAATATAGCATAACTGAGTACAAATATAAATTAAATAAAGACAGTGAGGAAATACTAGTAAAAATCCCCGAAGGGTTCAAATTGTTGGCACAAGGCCCAAATATGGCATTCAGCCCAAATCATGATGATAGCAAATAGATTTCTGTCAAATACTCGGTAAAATAGTCATTCGGGATGGACTAAGTCACAATCTCCAATAGTGCACGATCCCACGCTCATCATCAAGCGTGTCCGTCACCTCAATATAGTACAACGATATAAAATCCGGGGTTTCATACCCTTAGGACAATATTTACACTCATTACTCACCTCAAACTAGCCCGAAAAGCTACTACTTTGCAACACGTTTGCCTCTCGACCCAACTTCTGAGTGCTCCAAATCTACCAAGTTCAAATTTTTATCATCAAATTATGCTAAATGAATATATTCCAATTGAAAAATATTGATTTTAAACACAAAACCCAAAATTAGTCAAAACCCGATCCGTGGGCCTGCATCCCGGAACTGGACAAACTTTATACCAAAATGTTCTTCATCATCTCACGAGTCTGTACATATAAAGAACTCGAAAATCGGAGTTCGCTTGACCCCTCAAACCATCCCTAGAAGGTCTCTTAATCTCAAGCCCTAACTCCACCTTTTTCTATTGATTTTCATGTCTAAATCCATGTAAGATCACATATTTATCTTAAAAATAGGAAGAAATCACTTACCTAGTGTTGCTTAGTGAAATTCCCTCCTTGAGCTCTCCAAAATCGTCCAAGCCAAATGAAAGGAATGAAAGAAATGGGTTAAAACTCGTGTTTAAAACAATCTGCCCAGACTTCATCGAATTGTACCTTGCGCAGTGCAGGTTGTACATCCTCTTACCATTTTCCCCTACTATACACCTTCTTTTAAAATGCTCATAACTCATTGTGGAAATATCCAAATGATAAACGGTTTGAAGATTTAGAAACTATACTTAATGATATTTCATTTGATAGGTTGTACAACATATAACGCCATATATATTACGAGATATGAGCTTCTAAAGTGCATCAGAAAATTCTGTCGAAACTGCTCCACCAGCCATCTTCGATCCATCATAACTTTCTGATTGAATATCCAAATCATGAATGGTTTAACTTTCTGGAAACTAGAATACAAGGCCTACAACTTTCATGTTTTGCAATTTTTATGATTCCTTATAGATTGCAAGATATGTGGACTCCTCGCACCAGAAATTTTCTGGTGCACAACTGAAGCTCAAAAAAAATCTGCAACTTTTCCAAAGATGAAATAGTCCGTTTAACCACCCGAAACTAACCCGAGGCTACTGGGACCTCAACCAAACATGCCAGCATATCCCATAACATCATTAAAACTTATTCCAACCTTCGAAATGCTCAAAACAACATCACAACACCAAATTCGCATCGGATTCAAGCCTAAGAATTTCAAAATATTCTAAATTACTCTTTTGATCAAAAACCCAACCAAACCACGTCCGAATGACATGAAATTTTGATTACACATCCCAAATAACACAACGGAACTACTGCAACTCCCGAAATTCCATTCTGACCCCTATATCAAAATCTCACCTATCAACCGGAAAACGCCAAAAATATCAACTTCGCCAATTCAAGCCTAAATCTACTACGAACCTCCAAAACTCTTTTCGATCATGCTCCTAAGTCATAAATCACCTCCCGAAGCTAACCGAATCATCAGAACTCACATCCGAGCCCTCTAACACATAAGTCAACCGGAGTCCAACTTAAGCTTCCTTAAAAGAGACTAAGTGTCTCAAACCTTAGCAAAATCATTCCGAAATGACTTCAAATTTTGCACACAAGTCACATTCGGTATTACGGACCTACTCCAACTTCCAGAATCGGATATTAAAAAGTCAACTCTCGGTCAAACTTCTCAAAAACCTTCAAATTTCTAATTTTAGCCAAATGACTCCAAAATAACCCACGGACCTCCGAATTCACTTCCCTTCGCACTCCCAATACCAGAATCACCATACGGAGCTATTCCCAGACTCGGAATCCCAAACGGACATCGATACCACTGATATACACTTCAACCCAAACTTATGAATTTTTTTCAAAAATGCCAACTTCCACAATAGGTGCCGAAACGTTCCCGAGTCATCCAAAACCCGATCTGGACATATGCGCAAGTCCGAAATCATCATACGAACCTGCTGGAACCTTCGAATCCCGATTCCGAGGTCGTTCACTCAAAAATTCAATCTTTGAGAATTCTTTCTCCAAGTCAACTCCGAATTTTCCGGAATTCAATTCCAACCACACGTACAAGTCATAATACCTGAAGTGAAGCTGCTCATGGCCTCAAACTGTTGAACGACGTGCTAGAGCTCAAAACGACTGGTCAGGTCATTACACATACTTTATTAAGTTTCTGATAGAATTGATATGTCTCCCCGAAGCATGTTTCCCCCTTCATTTAAAACTGTTATTACCTGTTTATATTTCTGCTGTATATTATATAATTGCACAGGTTTATCTGGAGTCTGGTCCTAGCCTCGTCATTACCTCACCGGGGTTAGGCCAGACACTTACCAGCACATGGGATCAGTTGTGCTGATACTACACTCTGCACTCTGTGCAGATACCGGAGCGGCACTAGATTAGCAGCAGTAGCTCTAGAGCTAGCCTTCAGTCCACCGAGACACCGAGGTAGCCTTGCAGGCGTCCGCAGGCCCGGCGTATCCTCTATCTTAGTATATATTTTGTTATCTCAAGTATTCGAGACAAACATTGTTATATTTCTTTCAAACGGTTGTATTTAGTATTCTTAGTAGTCCGTGGATGTTGTGACACCAGGTTCTGGGTAGAGGCATGTATTGACTTTCAAAACATTCTGGTTTTATATTTATTTAAGACTTCCGCTTAAATCTCATATTCCGCTGTTATTTAACTGTTTATTTCCATGTTAATCTAATTGGTAAGAAGATTTAAAATAAAGGAGTTAACGATTTCTAAGTTCATGGCTTGCCTAACTTCTACGAGTAGACGCCATCACGACTCCCGAGGGTGGGAAATCCGGGTCGTGACAGTAGATATCCTAAATGTTCTTTAATGTCCTTACTAAATACTAATATATCATCTACATATACTAAAACAATCTCTTATATTCTCCAAATATACTATCCATTTTTCGTTGAAAAATTGGTGGATCTGTTTTTAGTCCAAACGGCATTACCAGCCATTCGAAATGTCCCTCTGGACAAGTAAATGATGTCCATTCGATGCTTTCTTCATGCATTTTTACTTGCCAATACCCTGATTTACAGTCAAACTTACTGAATATCTTTTTTCCTTGTATTCTATTTATCAGCTCTATTTTATCTGGTAACTTATATCTGTCTGTTCTAGTATTATCATTAAGTCTCTTATAGTTTATTACCATTCTTGTTTTTCCTCTTACTATCTCACTATGATTTCTAACCATGAAAGCTGATGACCTGTGTTTAGAAGTAGATCTCCTTATTACACCTAAATTCATAAGTTCTTTAATTTGAATTTTGAAGTCTTCTAAATCTTGATTTGTGGCTCTATTGAAGCTGTTTTAATTATATATTCTGGATTAATTATATATAATTTATACATAACTTTATTATTTTTCCAATGTTTTAAAGGTGTTTCTCCTATTATTTCTATTTCATATAATATTCTTATTATATTATCCAGATCTTTTTCATTTTTTATTATTTCTATTTTTTGTATTCCTGTTTTAAAATTGTATAATTATGTTTCGATATCTATTAAAATATACTCTTTTTCTAATATATCTTTGTCTTCATTTTTATTTTCTTCTAGTATTAAGGTTTTAGATTCTTCTCTAATCTTGCAGCATGTATTTTATCTTTGCACTCTTTACAACATTCTTTTTTGATTTTTTTGCAGGTTTTTCTGGTCTGCATTCAATCGTGTCCTTATCCTGGTTGCAGCTTCTATTTTTTGTACTGGTGTTTGTGTAATATTTTTAAAAAATATTACTCCATCTCTACTGAGTAGGCAGCTACCATTATTATGTAATATAAAACTTAATCCTAATACAAAGTCTACATTTATATTTAAGTCTCTTACCCAAATTTTGTCTACCTTGTAGCTAGGTTTATAGAAATTTAAACATGTATTTATAAAGCTAATCTGTGATTTATCTACATAATATTTGTATATATTATGGGTTCCATCCATCTGCATAGCCGCAACTGGCTTATCTAACGTTTTGATTAGATTTGGGGGAACTATCTTTTTGTTTATTATACATCTTGTGCATCCGGAATCTACTAAAGTTAATGTTTCTATTTCGTAATCCTCTATTTTAATTCTTGCTAAAAAAAAATTTGTGCTTAATCTTTTATCTTCATTACATATCAGCGCATCATAATTTTCTATGCTCATTAGTTCTTCTTCTACTTCTGTTATATTTTCTTTGATGTCTTCCAATTTCTCTTTTCCTTTTTCCATTTTTTGTATTCTTTTTTCTAATTCATTTACTCTAGCTTCCAGTGTCATTATTCTCAAATTCATAGTAGAATCATTTATCTCTTGGTATTTTTCTTCTTTATTTATTTTTGTTTTAAAATCTTTTTCTATACATGAAATACATCCCTCTAGATAGCATAGTTTACATTTAGCCCTTTTATTTCTACTAGGGTACCATTTGCATATAAAATACTAATTACTATCTAATCCTTTATTTCTTTCAAAATTATGGGTACATTCCTCCGATATGTTTACAAAAGTATTTTCTTCTAAATCTAATTTTTTTAATCCTATCTCATTGATTAATTCTTCTTCTTCTGATTCTGAAGTATCTATTTGAGCTTTATCTTCTATATCTACACTTACTATAGAGTATATATTTTCATTATCTTACATATATTCGTCTACATTTATTAAAGTTTCTTGAAAATCTTCTATTAACTATGAATTTCTTGTCTTATTACTAATCCTTTTTTGGCACGTATTTGCTAAGTGTTCTACACTACCACAAGTAAAACATTCTAGTTTATTTTTATAGTTTCTATACTTTCTAACATGTCTATCTCTATCTAGGTATGGTTTTCTAGCTGATGATTTTCTAAGATAATAATTTTTTCTATTGTATCCCTTATTGTATTGAGGTTTATATTTCCTATATTTCTTCTTTTATATTCAGTTTGTCATAACTTTGTGTTGTATACACAGTTGATCTACAGAAACTCATAGTATTCTGTTTTAGTTGTTTTAGTATCTGTGTATGGGTACATTTTTCTTGTAGTATTTCCATTATATGTTGTACTTTGTGTCCTATAGACCATTTTGCATGAGGATTTTGTATTACCCCCTCTCGTTTATACCATCGTTCTTCTATTTCTCTACCTAAAACTCCTGGTAGTTTATTAAATAATTTTTTACCTAGATCCTGATCAAAAGCGTTTCCACTAATAGTACAATAATAAAAATAATCGTTTAAAAACTTTTTTATGTGAAACCAACTGTTTATGCTTAATTGTTCTAATTTTATTAAAGCGTTCTTCTGTAATACTACTAATCCACTATTTGGATCTTCACCTGTGATTAAGCTATGTATTTTATTTGTAAAATTATAAGGATTTGGTCTCATTGCTATTAAGGTTTGAAAGTCTTGTGGAAATTCTGACTTATAGGCTTCCCATAAACCTTTTGTTGATTCTCCTAAGAAAGTCTCCATATATTTATACATTGTTTCTGCGTCTGTGTCATTATAAGTTTTTATAAAGTCTGCTACTACTATTCCTTTCCATAGGTCTATTACTGAGTTCCACATTTGTGGGTCATGAGCAGCTATATTTAGTATTTTACCCTTACTTCCTCCTTCCTGTAATCTTATAGGTTCTTCTATAGGCATTATTTTTCCTGATGGTTTTACATTTTCTATTTCTGTCTCTTGATCTACTCTATATACTCTTCTTCTAGGTACATTTCTAGTGCTAGTATCTATTGTACTTTGATGAGTTGTTCTCTGAAATGGGCTTGGACTAGAACTAGTTGATTCCATTAATTCTTTTAGAGATTCTTTTTTTGTTTCTTCATAACTATCTTGTATTTCTTCAAAGATCTGATCGAATTTATCCGATTTTTTCTGTGAAATATTTTCTTTTCTATATCCCAGTTATCTATTCTTAATTCGCATTTCTTAAAATGTTCTTCTACTTCGCTTAAGGTTAATTTTTCAAGTTTACATCTTTTACACTGGAAAGTCTTATTTTTATTTTCTTTAACTAGTCTCCTTACTTTTTCTAAGGCTATGTCTACTTCAAGTTCGTCTTGTATTATTTCAACATTCATAAATTCAGTATCGTTATCTTCTACCGTACTTTCAGTTCCATCATCTATTTCTTTATGGGTAGAATAATTATAATCAGTAAACCTAATTGAAGTTTTTCCTTTTGAATTGGTATATATCAAATGTGATTCTGGTTTAAATATTTTTGGCTTTGCAAAATCTTCTAGATTCCATTCTAATCTAGCATATTCTTCTGGGTTTATCTTAATAGGTTTTATTAATTTTATCCCTTTATTTTCCATTATTTCGACTGCATTGTCTACTTTAATTTTAAATTTTGTATTATTATTAGTTGTCATTTTTCCTATGAAACCTACACATATCAGTAGATTATTTCCATTATTCATTTCTTCATATCCTTTAGTATGTATTTCTATTTTAATATTTTTTCCAAATTCTGCTAAATTTATCATGAAATCTGGGCTAATATAAAATATTCCTCCATTATTGGTCATGTGTACTTCTGTTAAACCTATTATAGATTTCTTTTGATCTGACCATCTGTCATCATATACTACTATTAGTACTTTAGTTCCTAAATTCTTTCTAGTTAATCCTTTTAATCCGATTACTATTAATCCCATATGCATTAAATTCTTTTTATAATTTTTTATTTGTCGCACTGATTCTGGATTAATTAAATTTAATGTTGCAACTTTATTTCCTATGGCTGATAATTGCTCTTCTCTATAATGTCTATATAGTTGAGAATTATTTGAAAAATATCCTGTATTATATAATATTCTCGGATTAAGTAACCTTAGTTGATTTTGTTGAAAAATTTGTATGCCTTTGTCAATATCTATTATTTCGTCTAATTTCTGATTTTCTTCTTGTCTTTTTCTAGTTAAAATTCTTGCTAACATATTATTACCTGTTCTATTATCTGAAAAACTTATTCGTGATCTTTCTTCGTTCATTGTTCTTGACCTACCTGGAAAAAGGTCCATTTTTGTGGTGGTTTTCTGAATTTAAGTCTATCTTTTTGCGGTGTTATTTTTACTCTTTTTAATTGTTCTATTAAATCGTCTACTTTTGGAATTTCAGTTTTTACCTCTTTTTCTTTATAGTTTGAGTCTTCTTTAATATGGTCGTTCAAAGCTGTCAACATTCAAGCTTCAATGATAGTTAGAACTTGCTCAATTCACCCAAGTAGATAAATTGCACTGAGTTAACTTCATTATTATTGTCAAAATTGATCTTAACGTAGATTAGTTTATGTCTTCTCTCATAAAGTATGGTAATGGAATGAAAATAAACTGATTAGAAAAGTGGAATGAAAGAATGAGACAAAGGATTGATTGAACTCTGGCTTGCATATTTCACTTCCATATCTTACAAAATTGGTTTTCAAGAATTGGCATATCTATAAAAAATGGATGCCTGAAATATTACTAATAATGTACAAGATCTTCTAAGGAGTAAGGATGTTAAGGAGGCAGACCCTGTTTCTGATCAATAACCTTGACAACCTATCTATGCCAGCCTCTAGACTCTGAAGACCAGCATTTAATATCTGCAACTTTTTCTGGAACATTGGCACATCAACTTTAAAATCATTGCTGTGAATTTTAGAATAAAGAGAAAAATCAACACACTCCACCTCATTGATTGTGTTTTCATCTCCCTTGACAGCTGATTTTGTGACAAGCATCTTTGATATCAATGACCACCCGTTTTTCTTCGCGTTTGAAGCTGGCGCGGACAAGAAAGATAGTTGGGATCTTAGAACTGAGATGGTCAAAGCAGATACTTCTCTTAACACTGCACTTAGCTTAGATAAAGACTGATCAGAATCTACTTGAGGAGATGATTCTATCTTGTTTTCTACTATTTGTTTTAGTGTTTTGAGGTTCTTGGCTATATCCTTCTTCACTTTCTTTCTAAAACTAATATATGCATCGAAGCAATTTTGTGTGCTTGAGTCTCCAACTTTTCTCCTCAGTGCTGATTGAAGATCTTGCACTTGTTCTTTCATCATCAAGACTAACTCCCTCGTCGTGCCACACGAGTCTATTAATCCAACAGAGGACTCAAGAGCTTCTTCTACTAATCTTCCCGTTTGATGTTTGAGGAGAGCTTGTTGAGTTGTCGGGGACTCGAGAAGATCTTTAACACAATTATACAACTCTGCTAGCCCTACAATGCCTTCTTGAATGGTGTTTAAACTAAGAGGAGTTGCTGTTGATGAAATAGATGAGGATTCCCATGTTTTTAGCCTGTTTAGCTCAATCTCAACTTTGAGATACTCTGGCTGTGATCGAGAAGGAAAACTAATAGACCTAACATGACTTGAAATAGCCATCTCTAAGAGTTATTATGTTAGCTAATGCTGAAACTTAGTGGTCAAGTGAATGCTAGAAAATGATGCTTGCCTCTACTTATATCAAAGTAATGTTAATGTGGTTATGTGGATCTTCCTATTTTTTTCAATGATTGTAGTGATGTTTATTGGTGTAGCCAACAGCCGGCAGCCACAATTGTTTTTGTTTCTTGGGTCTAAAATAGGTTACATTAGGCTCTAGTCCCTTTTTCCAATAGTGATTCTGACATTGAAATAGTTAAGTATATTGTTGCCGCCCCAATCATTATGTGAAACCAACCTCACTGCCTGAGATTGAATCATTGAAATATGAAAATGGTATCTTTTAGTAGTTATGCCTACTACAACTCTTGTAAGTTTCAACATTACCAGCTGGCTCTTGATTCTTGCTGGATTGAAAGAACACAAATCCAAGATGTCCCAATTAGTAAACTCATAATTTCACCAGGAAAATTACAATATGAAACACTGGATTTTGTGCTCTTCAATTACAGCCTTGCACAATCAGTGTAGTGTCTGCAGTTGTTCTTATGAGTTTTTTTTCTGCAAAGAGAAACAAAATCCACTGCCTATTGAAATATTTTAACCAAAACTGCATCTGGTAACAAAAAAGATTGTGGGTGCTTCATGATACATAGGCATCAAAAAAAATTCGAACAATTTCCAACAAACACTCTATCTATTTTATTCAATCTGGATATTAATTTAGTTCATTGTACAATGCAACTGTGAGTGAAAGAATTAATTTTCAGTTCATAGTGCTTTATGTCAGATGGAATCTTCTGAGATTTAAAGTTTATGGGTTCTGAATTTATAATGGAACTCATAATTCGTCTAGTTAGTGATTTCACATATATATACATATTTAATAAATTTTCTAATACAAATATATTGTCTAAGCAAAAATTACTCAATTCGGCCTAACATGTACCTACTAGGCTAATTCCGCCCCTGCTCATAACCATCCATTTTTTGTATAAATATCTGCTTATATCTTTGTCTTACTATTAATGCATGTCTTCTATATATTATTCCTTGGCTAAATACTAATCGGATTATTAGCTAGAGATGTTCGTAATGTTGCGGAAACCAAATGTATATAGTGTGAATGAGTCACAACTACTATATCAAAAATTATGACAGCCACCAAATAATAAATAAGACAATGAAACAACAATAAAAGGAATACTAGAATTTACGAGGTTCGGCTAATTTTGCCTACTTCCTCGGACACAATCAATATTTTATTTCACTCCAAAATACAAGTGAAATAATACTAAAGAGAGAAGATACAAATGCCTTAAGAAGATGAGGAGGCAAATGAGAGGTGCGTTTAAATTCTAAACATTAGGCCTCCTTTTATAGGGTGAAATTCCCACCCAATTTTCTCCCCAACCGATGTGGGATGTTTTGACATATTCAACACGTAAAACTATCCCCTTTATACAACTCCTGAGACCGTTAATCAATAAAGCAGTAAAATTAATGTAAGTTTAAACCTTGAAGCTGTTAAACATCATTAGGACAGGAATCTGAAACTAATTTGGTGATGTTTAGTCAACCATAAACATTCTTGTCTTGATATCTGTCACTATCATGTTTTTCTTATAACTAAGAATAATGAACATGCACTAAACAATTATTGTTTTAGGTATTACTATATGTTTGCATTATAATCGTTGCATATTTTTCCTATGAACCAAATGATCCCTAACAGATCAAGCCCAGGGTTGGCATCACGATCTGTATCTAATCATTATACCATTTGATTCCTAAATTATGGTGAGAAGATTTAGGAGTGTGTTATATCCGTACGTGATAATGTTCTCCAGTACAGCTAAGTACCAAAAAATACTTTAGTTGAATAAATAATACAATTCTTTCTTCACGATGATTAATTAGTGCAGTATTGGTATTTTATTTTTTTAATTTGAACCAGAAATTGCTAGGAGTATTATTTTATGCAATTATCAGCACACATGATTGAAAAGTTATCTTTGCTAAATTAGTCAGGGTCGACATGATTAGTTTTGAGTTAGATTTGAGAACAGAAATACAGAAAACATCCGATTTCTGATGCATAACAATTTCTTTTTAAACATTATGATGAAGATTATCCAGCTTAACGATGACCTTTCCAAACATGATACACACAATTGAGCTTTTGGAATGCATTTTCTAGCGACCTTCAGCTAAAATTTGAAATTAAAAAAATTAAGGTAAGTCGCATATATAGCAAAGGGGACCTACTGTTATTATAAAGAACCCCAAATTTCCAGGCGAATTCCAATTCCTCGTAGTGGTAATTATAATGAACACCAAAATTTCATGCCTGAAGAAGAAACTTCTTTTGGTTACGTGGCACTTTATTTCGAATGGGATGTGTTAACCAAAATTGTGGCACCAATTCGCGTAGTGCTTACTATACAAGCAACAGAGCCCAACTGTATAAACAATACAACATTAAGTAACTAAATTCAGTAACATTAATATGATAACAAATAATTTTATAACTTTACTAGTCTGATGAAATTAACTCAAAAAGAAGCAGATGGACCTAACATGACACTGAAATTCAAGAGCTTAAAATGAGCTATAGGTTTTCTAACAATTTAGAACACATAAACTTTAAATTTTAATTCGCTTCTAAGTAGGCATCTTTAGAGTTATTTGGATGTCGATTAAAATAACTCAAAGATGAAGTGAATGCTGAAGACGAAATGAAGCTTTCGGCCTACTTTTATGAATCCAATTTCAATGAGGAAACAGAATCCATGCAAATTAAACACTGTGGTCTCCTTTTCTTTTTCCACTATTTAATTTGTTTCTGTGCAATAATGATAGCTATTTTTCTTTTGGAAGAGGAAACAGGATTACAAGGTGAGAAATCGAATACTTACCATGAAAGTTCGAGTAGCCAATCAACAAGCTACTGAGATTTCCAACCAGTGGTATCCATTTGCCAACTGTCGATAGTCTATTACAGTAATTTTTGTCCCCTTCAAATCTTGTGTGTCACAAAATAGGCTACTAACAAATTGATTCAATCAATCTGGTGTACATCATCTCAGCTAGAGAGAAACAGGACAGAAAATGCCTTTTTGCAGCCCCACTCATCAGTGAAAAGATTTCCTACTCTACAGTCCAGGAGGCATATTCTAGCAAGTTGTTTTTTCCAGATAAAAAACTCTCAACTTTTGATATGCGTAGCTGGCCTATTATTTTTGCTGAGTCCGAAACCGAAGTATTATTTTTTTGGATTCAAAAGACCCTTTTAGGTGAAAAAAATTTAGTTACCAAAATATATAAAACGCGATTTTAGACCACGTTTTACCTTAACAGTCGTTTGGGACGTTAAAGTAAAACATAGTTTAACACTGCGTTTTACAAAAACGTGGTTCACAGCCGCGTTTTCTGTGGTCTCCCTTTCTACCCATAAAGGAAAGGAAAGGTGAGTAATGCTTGGGTCCCACTCGGCCATTGAGTCTATTTGCTGAGGAGATGAGTACATGAGCAGTGAATTCTTTGTCCGTAGATGCCAATTTAAGGGCGTGGGTGTACAACTGTGGTACATTGGGAGATTATTTGTACAATCTTTATCAGCCTCTTTTACTTTTCCATTTCTTTTGTGAAAAATAAATATTAGTGTGTCTAATTGAAGACGAAATTTAAGAAATTAAAATTGACATATTATTATGTGTCGCAATACTAAACGTGACATAATATATCATGGTCCTCAATATTTCATGTCACTTTTAGCATAGTTTTTAGATATAAAAAAGTGATAATATCTTTTGAAGTTTACTTTATATATATACACATAATAATTGTATACTGTAATTTTTTTGTGTAATTTACGACTTGATAATATGTCATTCACTATATTTATAGGCTACTATAGTCCACGCTCGTTGTAAATAATTGTCGGTAACTGACTTTTAGCTTAAGAGTCTAATAATCCCTGTCTTAAAGTATCTATCGTGTTTCTATTTTACACGCTCATTAAAAAAATACTAAATAAAAGTTTTTTTATTATTTTTACCCTTATTTATACCCTAAAATATAATCTCTCTTAATTTAATATTTACTCATAATTGAGATATTTGTAGTCAGAAAATAATTAATATTAAAGGTAAAATAGAAAAAAAAATAATTAATTCAGTCTTGAACTTCTAAAATGACAAATAATTTTAGAAGACTATTTTTAGAAACCATAACAGATGATTTGAGACGGATGGAGTATTTGGCTTAGCTAAATTTAAATATTCCTAATGTATGTGGTAGTGTTTGACTCTGTATTATATTTAAGAATGAATAAAACCTTTGAATTTTATGATCTAAAACGAACTATAGATATTTAATGTGGTTGCAATTATTTCATTATAGACAAAGTAGAAAATTTAAATATCCTTGAAGTTGTTAACAACAAAAACAACTTATTGTTGCTATGTTTTTAATTATAATTATTTCAGATACAAATTATTTTGTGTCTCAATGGACTATAAGGAATTCTTTCCTTTTACCTCATCTTATCATCATACGGTACAATATTTTAAAATATGATATCACAATTTTTTCAACGTATTAAGCAGTTTATATTTATAAAAAATTTCTGTCAAAGATGATCCCAAATTTACGTGTGCTATTGGAATAAGAAAGAAAGAATAAAGTATGAAAAATCTGGTTTTAGTATAATGAGGTGCAAACAGGAGACACATGCAACCCCAAAGGATGATTTGCAAGACCGGGGATAGAAATGTGTTGTGAAGAATGGCAGCTTTAGAGGCAATTAAAGATTGACGAAGGAAGAAAACTGGCTTTGGGTTTTGAAATATATATTTAATTCTGTCGATTTTCCTATTTTTTCACGCATACAGTTTCAATAAAAGTTATTTTTAAAAAAAAACGTTTGAATATGTTTTGTTTGCGAAAATAGATTCTGCGTTTGAAAGCAAAACAAAGAAAAAATCAGTAATACCTTTTCTCGTGACAAACAAAAACCGAACACTGGCAAAAATTAAAGCATAAATGAAATATAAAAGAAAAGAATAAAACAAAACATGCTGTTGTTCCAACAAGAGGCATGCAATTAAGTTAATTTATTCTCAATAGTTTGACCCAACCTGAATTTTTCCTCAGACTTATTTCATATTTTTTTATTTGCTTTTATTTATTAAAAAAAGAAATAAATTTCATTACAAGCTAAAATAAACTGCAAAAATGGTCCTTGGAGTTAACAGGACTTTCTTTGTCGTGGAACAAATGGCGATTGAGAAAGAAATAAAAGACAAAGCAGTAGAAAACGCGGATGTGAACCGCGTTTTTATTTAACTGCGTTTTTGTAAAATCGCATTTTACCGTAACAATGTGGTTCAAAACCGTGTTTTGCATATTTTGGTAACGAAATTTTTTTTTCTATCTAAAAATGTATTTTGTGTCCAAAAAGATTACATTTCGGTTCAGAACTCCATTTTCGCCTGGTACGTACCATGATGAAAACCATTAAATGAATGATTTTCATATGGAGAAAAATTCATTGGGGCAGTATTAATTATAAAAATTACACGAGCTCTATTTTGGTCGCTCCCACTTAATAGATACCCACTTTTTAAAAAAAAAAAAATTTAACTTGTACCCAATGTTTAAAGAACTTCAGTCCTCTTTCTTCTTCTTCTTCTTTGGGTAACAATGAGTGTATATGCTCTTTGTCACGACCCAAAATCCATTAAGGGTCATGATGGTGCCGGACACAGCTGTCAGACAAGCCAAATTACTTAATTTAAATTCCAAATTTTGGTATTGTTTAAAATCATTTTTCTTTATACATTAAATAACGAATAATAAAATTTACATAAATAACCATGAAGTCTTTAACAAAACTTAACACTTAATAATCAAAAAATCCTCCCAGAACCCGGTGTCACAAGTACATGAGCAATTTCTAGGAAATAATGTAATACAACAATCGTCCGGAATACAATATTGGACATAAATAAATATAGAAATTTGAAAGAGGCTCTGCTGGCTGCGGGTCGCCTCGAGAAGTGCAGCTCACCTAAGTCTCTATACCAACCATACTGTCACGCCCCGTAGGCCACTAGAGACGCATGTGCCTGTGCAACAAAAATGCACAGAAGTGTAGTATGAGTACGAAACAACGTGTACCCAATGAGTATTCCGTCTAATCTCGAAGAAGTAGAGACGAGATGGTCGACTTCGACACTTACTAATGGTCCAAATAATGATATATTATTAAAGCGAATAATCATGGATTTATTAAGAATGACAGAAATTTCAAATAAGTAACGAACAGGTGAAAGTTCCTTTTTATATTAAAAGTTTCCGGATTCAAAATCCATTAGTTTTCAAATATCTCAAGTCGGGGAGAGCAAATATCAATATCAATAAGTCTCAAGGCAAGCACTACAAGCATGCGCAAATCCTGCCGAGGTCGTACGGCCCGATCCAACAGAAATATAAAATGTGCACTGCCGAGGGTCGAACGACGCGAACCATAGATGCATCTATTACCCGCTTGCGCATCATACCTGTGACGCGGTCAACATAAATAAACAAATACCCTGCTCGCGAATCCTACATGAGACGTAGGTACACATAGAAATATATGCTCAAATAGCCAATTAAGAATTTATCGGGGAACATTTATCCAAATAAAAGTCAATTCTCTTTTAACATTTTAAGAAAATGAAGTTTAATCCTTTTAGAAATTCACTTGCTAATTCGATGTGATTTAAGCAATTCAAATCGTTAGTAGGATTACAAATATTTCCAGGTACAGCATGCCCTTGGGTCCTAAACTACCCGGACAATAGCATAATAGTAGCTACGCACGGACTCTCGTCACCTTGTGCGTACGTAGCCCCCACAAATAGGAGCACATAACCAATTAACTCACATATGGGGACAATTCCCTCTTACAAAGTTAGAAAAGAAACTCACCTCGCTCCGAAGATCCGTAACCGACATTCCACACTCTTCCGAAGACTCAAATTGATGCACAACACTCCAAAACTAGTCAATAATGATACCAATCCATTAATATATACTGAATTATTCATTACAATCCAATTTATAACAATTCCTAACCCCGATCGAAAAGTTGACGAAAACGCCCACGTGCCCGGATTTCCAAAATTTTCGAAGAATAAGTTTACCCATAGTCTCACGAACTCAAATATATAATTTTCTCTAAATTCCATACCCAAAATCATGGTCAAATTTCAAGAATATCAATTTTCTAGGTTTTCCCTCAACCCCCAAGTATTCTACAAATTTCATGCTCAAATTTGTATAAAATCAATATATTTAACTCAAGATAGGTGGGGTTAGCTTACCTTATCGTTGATGAAGAGAATCCCCTCTTGAAGCTCTCCAAAAATCGCCCCAACTAGAGTAAAATGGAGTAAATGGCCAAAACCCTCGATTTTAACACCCTCAATGCCTCAGCACTTTCCGCACCTGCGGTCCCTCGACCGCTTCTGCGGTTCCGCAGGTGCGACCCTACTACCGCATCTGCGGTCCTTCCCATGCTGCCCTTTCTCCGCTTCTGCGCCTCCTCCACCGCAGGTGCGGTCCTGCATCTGCGGTCCCAGCCTTTTTCATGCCTAACCGCTTCTGCGGTTCAATTCCTCGCTTCTGCGGGGCCGCTTCTGCGGTGAACCCTCCGCAGAAGCGGTTATACCAGCAACCAAACCCCTTCACCTATCCAAAATTTCAAATTTCGATCCATTAACCACCCGAAATCCATCCGAGGCCCTCCGGACCCCAACCAATCATACCAACCAGTCCCAAAACACATTACGGACTTGCTTGAGACCTCAAATCACATCAAACAACGCTAAAATCACGAATCAACCTCCAATCCAAGCTTTATGAACTTTAGAATTTCAAACTTCTACTTTCGATGTTTAAACCTAGCAAATCACGTCCGATTGACCCCAAATTTTGCACACAAGTCATATTTGACATCACGGACCTACTCCAACTTCCGGAATCGGATTCCGACCCCGATATCAAAAAGTCCACTTCCGGTCAAACTTCTCAAAAACCTTTAATTTTCTATCTTTAGCCAAATGACTCCAAAATGACCTACGAACCTCCGAACTCACTTCCGATCGCGCTCCCAACTCTAGAATCACCATATGGAGCTATTCCCAGACTCGGAATCCCAAACGGACATCGATAACACTGAAATACACTTCAAGCCAAACTTATGAAATTTCTTCCAAAATGCTAACTTCTACAACAGGCACCAAAACACTCCTCGGTCATCCAAAACTCGATCCAGGCATACGCCCAAGTCCGAAATCATCATACGAACCTGCTGGAACCTTTAGATCCCGATTCTGAGGTCATTTACTCTGAAATCCAATCTTAGTTAATTCTTCCAACTTAAAGCTTACGAAATGAGAATTCTCCATTTAAATCAACTCTAAACTTCCCGAAATTCAATTCCGACAATGAGTATAAGTCATAATACCTGAAATGAAGCTGCTCATGGCCTCAAACTGTTGAACGACGCGCTAGAGCTTAAAACGACTGTCGGGTCATTACATTCTCTCCCACTTAAACATACGTTCGTCCTCGAACGTGCTGAGAACTACACTGAAGTAGTCCAAAATCACTATTTAACATCTCATGCACCTTCCCATGCTACCACAACTCAGTTGGGCACATTATCTCGATCAACTCTGAAGATATTCCCTTTTATTCAAGCAAATAAGCCGTAGAGCCCAACTCCAACATCCAGAATTCTATGCCAGACCTTTTCCAACATACGCTCACCGAATCGATAACCACATGCAGCACCAAGACATGGCTTCATACCTTAGCTGAATTCACACCTCACACCATTTTACTCATATGACTACAATAACATTCTCTGATCAATTTAGTCGAAATTCCATAATTCTAATGCTCTTATTGCACCTCATGACATACATAAGTCTTGATCTAACTCTTACAATACCGACACGACGGATGAGATATGAAGAAATTCATAACCACTGCCGAAATGATAATTCATTGGCATATACTCCTGGCAAGAACTATCACCTCATTCTGAGCCAAACAATGGCCTTAGCTCCTTAATATACTTCATATAATCATATTGCACTGATTCCGAATTCAAGGATCCCGTCTCACCTAGTACGAACTGCTCAGGCAATAAGCCATCCCGATATGAACAAAAGTCTCATATGATCCTACAATGTGCCAATAGGCTACCATTCCGAACGCGATACAAAGGAAAGCAAACTTTGAAAAGAAAATTCAATTTCCCCGCTCGCGAATCATACATGCGACGCGGGCAGACAACTAATATGAGTTTTCCTCAGAAAGATAGGAAACAAAACACATAAAAACAGATATAGGAACCTGTACTCAACATCACATTGTTGCGGCGCGCAACCTGATCCAAACAACATACCCATGGAGCTGTGTCACCCGATCCATACATAAAATTCACAAAGGAGTTACACACTGAGCCAGATTGCTCATTACAACAAAATACTGAATATCTGTCACAAGCACACTAATGGCATAATACCATCCCTAGGGAGACATATAGCGCCATAGGCTACAAAACTCAAGCACAATTGATGTGCGACATACGATCTGAATCTCGAGATCCATCTTTCTCATATAACATCATCTCTACGCAGAACCTCAACACATAAGAAATTCACCAAGCCATCTCACGACTCACATGATGCAATACATCATTACATGAAATAGTTGACGACGAAATAGTACCCGACTGCTCTTCCATATGGAGCGCATTGCTGAAATGAACACATCTGGCCTGATATAGAGCCCATATTCACATTTAGATTCATCCACAGACCTCAAACTAATTCTGATCATACTGAACTAGTCTAATAACCTTTCAAAGGTCCATAATAACTCCCCCTTTTCTCATAACACCCGAGAACTACCATCATGACCGGAGTAATCATCCACAGTTCACAACTCAGTAAGCCATGTGCCCTCCAGACTTCAATTCTCAAATTGACGATATCACCACAATCTTCATACTTGGTTTAAATCTTTAATCAATCAAGTGACTACATGCCACATTTATACATTCTTCTTGTGGGAGACGCTCCCACAACCTACCATAACAAATAATAGGTCCATACATCCAAACCATCAGCCACACTAACGCTGAAAAGCGATCAAGAATCCTGAACCAGGATGCAAAGCCTTTTTCCCCAAAACACTGATCTCAGGTGACGCTGAAGACAATACCAACTTACCTTAAACATCAAAACTCCATTATTGCTCATCCGAGCTCATGACATCCTTGTCAACACTGAGCTGCAACCTTGATCCTCACTTCAAATTTCCATGTCACCCACTGCACCTAACAAGCCAACATACGATAGTACAAGAATATCATCATAACTCCCGAACCACTATTAGGGTAAACACTTCATCACCTAGAAACTTTTCACTTAACTCACTTTCGAAGAACCATAGCAACACACAAGTGAATTCTCATAACTGTAAAATATACAAATCTCTAAGTAGTGGACTAAGCCACTATAGCCCTTCCGGGATCCGCCTACACATAACAGGCCATAACAGAAGAATACTTCTGAACAATATCAATTACGGCGGCCGACAAGCCTCACACGTACCATCACAATCACTTGCATAACTTGATCACACTGAAGGAACTGATCACTGCCAGCAATATGCCAATTCAACTATGGCTAACCAATCTATCCTCTTTCAATTTACCCTGATTGCCTTAGAAATGATAATAACTCCCTTCTACACACTCCATCCACACTCTCTCCCCGAGTGACCTTGAATTACGGGATCATGCTGTCTCAAATCTCACGAACCATTTCATACCTCCCACATGCTACGTCGCAAGTCAAAACATCATAGAACATTCTGGGCCTCTTCCCATAGGCTGCTACAAAAGCTTGATCCTTAACCGTACCTATATGCTCAAAATTATTAGGCACCACACTTTAACCTTTGAATGCACTAGGACCGTTGCTGAGAGCCGCCCGCTCTGACTTGGACCGAATATAATCAACTCCATGATTCTTCTAGCACAAGCATACCCTCTCGACGGAGCACCCGACAGAATCACTTCCATTGAAACCCACACTTATACGAGGCATAAATCCTGAATCCTTTCTCAAATCTAAACACGAGCCAACAAGGCCAACCATGGTACACCTTTAACAATCCTTTTGCTCAATTTACCACTTATGCTCTTTCTCGTGGTTGAAATAACCCATAAACATGCTAATAGCCAGAAACCTCACAAGTAGTTAACCATGTAAACCAATATAGGCGGTGGGACACTCCCACTTAGCTCGAAGCCACTATTACACAACTCTGGAATTCACTAGGATTCTTAATCTCTTTTTGACATAACCTTGTGCAATCAACCACCAATATTCTCGGAATCTTCCTGTAAAACCCCTTTTTATACTCTGAATCATCGACCACATTTGCACGACCGATCTCTTTGCTGTACAACTAATAGAATTCTCCGCAGAAACCTCGCCAATCACGCGACCGCTAACCTGCTCACAAGGAATAACCAAACTGCGGAGTTCACTTCTCGACATCTTCCAACGCTTCTACACGGGGTACAATCACTACGACATCAATAACCAAATCCTGAGTCAGATCTCACTCTCTAGCTGCACAAGTCCATTCACCCCTCGTGGACATCAATTAAATGCGCAGCAACATCCTTCCAATTCAAAGTTATGTTGTATCCTTCTTCATTTCAAGCAGCTCCTTCCCGTTATATCAAATCTCCTACCTCATATAGCCCATACTTCAAATTAAATCCGTAGACCCAATCATCAATCACTAAAATTCCCAAATCATTCCAAACACCCTTTAAGGTGCATAGTCATCCTACCACAAAGCCCACACGCAACTCCGCCACTCTCCCACTTTAGCGGAACTCACCCCTTTAATCGACTACTCGACCTTTGTTTCTTATAACTGACCTTCTAGAAATTTGAACCACCGCCTGACATTTTCCACATGTCCTTCCTCATACTTTGCTACTCAATTGTTGCCTCAAATAAAATTTACCTTCGTAGCACTTGAACCCACAAGTCGCTACTAACTCTAAACCTTTCTGACGATCATCTTTCTCAAGCCGTCGACATCAGAAACACCGACTCAATTCTAAAACACCGCACCCCGTGATCTCTGACCGTCGCTTCTTCAATACTGTCTCGCAATATCCTGCTCCAAAGGTGAATCGTAGAAGATCATAACACCGGCGAATTTAGTACATTCAATAAGGACAACGACACCTCATTATAGAAGAAAACTCCACCACGCCCGCAATCACCAAGTCTTGTTACCCCATCAACCCAAACTTGGACATTCTCAGCCCGATTGCCTTTCCCCTTCCGGGAATAAAATACCGAATCTCTAGATCATGCACTGAGTAAACCTCCCTTCAAGTCATTCACTGTTCCGACACGTAGGAGAACATCCTACCATCACATCAATACTACGGAACAATCGTTCATAAGCATTATGGCAACTTGTGCCTAGCCTCAGAGCTCTCAGAAGTACCGCTACTGGGCTGAAACAGTAGAATATCCTTCCACAAGCGACAATATTAGCTCAAACAACCCTGCAGGGAGAAACACCCCGCACCATATTCGTAGTACCATTACAAATCCTTAAATTCTTTATTTATAACCAGCGGTTTGCATCGTATAAGATTGAGTAGAAAGGAAAACAAGGGCGTAATCCTTAAGGAATCAAATCGCACGATGAGGAATCAAGAAGGGAAGTACTCCTAACAGCCCTGTAGCCTCCCGAAGATAAGTACAGACGTCTCCGTACCGATCCGCGAGACTCTACTAGACTTGCTCATGACTCGTGAGACCTAAAGGAACCTAGTGCTCTGATACCATGTTGTCACGACCCAAAATTCACTAAGGGTTGTGATGGCGCCGAACACCGCTGTCAGGCAAGCCAACAAAAATACTTAATTAAATTCCAAATTTTGGTATTGTTTAAAATTATTTTTCTTTATACATTAAATAATGAATAATAAAAATTTACAGAAATAACCATGAAGTCTTTAACAAAACTTAACACTTAATAATCTAAAAATCCTCCCAAAACCCGGTGTCACAAGTGCATGAGCAATTTTTAGGAAATAATGTAATACAACAATCATCCGGAATACAATATTGGACAGAAATAAATATAGAAATTTGAAAGAGGCTCTACTGGCTGTGGGTCGCCTCGAGAAGTGCAACTCACCTAAGTCTCTGTATCAACCATGCTATCACGCCCCGTAGGCCACTGGAGACGCATGTGCCTGTGCAAGAAAAATGCACAGAAGTGTAGTATGAGTACGAAACAACATGTACCCAATGAGTATCCCGTCTAATCTCGAAGAAGTAGAGACGAGATGGTCGACTTCGACACTTACTAATGGTCCAAATAATGATATATTATTAATGCGAATAATCATGGATTTATTAAGAATGACAGATTTTCAAGTAAGTAATGAATAGGTGAAAGTTCCTTTTTATATTAAAGGTCTCCGGATTCAAAATCCATTAGTTTTCAAATATCTCAAATCGGGGAGAACAAATATCAATATCAATAAGTCTCAAGGCAAGCACTACAAGCATGCGCAAATCCTGTCGAGGTCGTACGGCCCGATCTAACAGAAATATAAAATGTGCACTGCCAAGGGTCGAACGGTGCGAACCATAGATGCATCTATTACCCCGCTCGCGTATCATACCTGCGATACGGTCAACATAAATAAACAAATACTCTGCTCGCGAATCCTACATGCGACGCATGTACACATAGAAATACATGCTCAAATAGCCAATTAAGAATTTATCGGGGAACATTTATCCAAATAAAAGCCAATTCTTTTTTAACAATTTAAGAAATGAAGTTTAATCCTTTTATAAATTCACTTTCTAATTCGATGTGATTTAAGAAATTCAAACCGTCAATAGAATTACAAATATTTCCAGGTACAACATGCCCTTGGGTCCTAAACTACCCGTACAATAGCATAATAGTAGCTACGCACGGACTCTCGTCACCTTGTGCGTACGTAGCCCCCACAAGTAGGAGCACATATCCAATTAACTCACCTATGGGAACAATTCCCTTTTATAAGGTTATAAAGGAGACTTACATCGCTCCGAAGATCCGTAACCGACATTCCATGCTCTTCCGAAGACTCAAATTGATGCACAACGCTCCAAAACTAGTCAATAATGTTACCAATCCATTAATATATACTCAATTATTCATTACAATCCAATTTATAACAATTCCTAACCCCCGATCGAAAAGTTGACGAAAACGCCCTCGGACCCACATGCCCGGATTTCCAAAATTTTCGAAGAATACGTTTACCCAAAGTCTCACAAACTCAAATATATAATTTTCTCTAAATTCCATACCCAAAATCGTGGTCAAATTCCAAGAATATCAATTTTCTAGGTTTTCCCTCAACCCCCAAGTTTTCTACAAATTTCATGCTCAAACCCGTATAAAATCAATATATTTAACTCAAGATAGGTGGGGTTAGCTTACCTTATCGTTGATGAAGAGAATCCCCTCTTGAAGTTCTCCAAAAATTGCTCTAACAAGAGTAAAATGGCCAAAACCCCCGATTTTAACACCCTCACTGGCTCAGCACTTTCCACACCTGCGATCCTCGACCGCTTCTGCGGTTCCGCAGGTGTGGCCCCACTACCGCATCTGCAGTCCTTCCCAGGCTGCCCTTTCTCCGCTTCTACGCCTCCTCCACCGCAGGTGCGGTCCCGCATCTGCGGCCAAACGACCGCATCTGCTGTCCCAGCCCTTTTCACGCCTAACCGCTTTTGCGGTTCAATTCCTCGCTTCTGCGGTGAACCCTCCGCAGAAGCGGTTATACCAGCAACCAGACCCTTCAGCTATCCAAAATTCCAAATTTCGATCCGTTAACCAGCCAGAATCCATCCGAGGCCCCCGGGACCCCAACCAATCATACCAACCAGTCCCAAAACACATTACGGACTTGCACGAGGCCTCAAATCACATCAAACAATGCTAAAATCACGAATCAACCTCCAATCCAAGCTTTATGAACTTTAGAATTTCAAACTTCTACTTTCGATGTTTAAACCTAGAAAATCATGTCCGATTGACCCCAAATTTTGCACACAAAACATATTTGACATCACGGACCTACTCCAACTTTCGGAATCAAATTCCGACCCCGATATCAAAAAGTCCACTTCCGGTCAAACTTCTCAAAAACCTTTACTTTTCTATCTTTAGCCAAATGACTCCAAAATGACCTACGGACCTCCGAACTCACTTCCGATTGCGCTCCCAACTCTAGAATCACCATACGGAGCTACTCCCAGACTCGGAATCCCAAACGGACATCGATAACACTGAAATGCACTTCAAGCCAAACTTATGAAATTTCTTTCAAAATGCTAACTTCTACAACAGGCACCAAAATACTCCCGGGTCATCCAAAACCCGATCCGGGCATACGCCCAAGTCCAAAATCATCATACTAACCTGCTGAAACCTTCAAATTCCGATTCTGAAGTCGTTTACTCTGAAATCCAATCTTAGTTAATTCTTCCAACTTAAAGCTTACGAAATGAGAATTCTCTATTTAAATCAACTCTGAACTTCCCAAAATTCAATTCCGACCACGAGTATAAGTCATAATACCTGAAATGAAGCTGCTCATGGCCTCAAACTATTGAATGACGCGCTAGAGCTCAAAATGACCGGTCGGGTCGTTACACTCTTTGTGAACATATTTTAATGTAGTTTATGATGAGTTGTTGTGGCGTTTTATTTTTTATTATTGCTTAGGATTTCTTCTTGTTCTTTTTCTTAAATGCAAAATTGATTTGTTAGATTTATTATTGTTTTGACAAATTGATGATTGAGGTTTGTTCTTGATGATGTTTGGAGGTTATGTTTCAAATTTGAGCTCAGTTGGAGTAATTTAGGTATTAAATCCTATATTGGATCATTAAAATTCGAAAAAGAAATTTTTGTTTCTGGGCAATTTGCACTTCAAGCCTATTTGGCCATAAGTGCATGAAACTGTTGGTTGCACTTCAGACCTTTTGGCCTTAAGTGCATTTGAAGTGCAGTTTTTCATTTTAGACTTATTGGCCTTAATTAGTGTAGAAAAATGTTTGTTGCACTTCAGACCTTTTGGCCTTAAGTGCATCTGAAGTGCAATTTTTCACTTCAGACTTATTGGTCTTAAGTAAGTGAAACCATTGGTTGCACTTCAGACCTATTTGGCTTTAAGCGCATCTGAAGTGCAATTGTTTCACTTCAAACTTACTGGCCTTAAGTGTAGGAAAACATGTTTGTTGCACTTCAGACATTTGGTCTTAAGTGCATGATCTCAGGTGCAATTTTTCACTTCAAACTTATTGGTCTTAAGTAAGTAAAACTATTGGTTGCACTTTGGACCTATTTGGCCTTAAGTGCATCTGAAGCGCAATTTTTCACTTCAGACTGTTTTTTTTTTAACTTCAGACCCGATAAGTCTGAAGTTGATCTTAAAGTGAGTAGACTTGCAAATTTTTTTACAAAGTGGGTATAGGTTTAATTATATCCCAAAACCGGGTATAAATGCAAAAACCCTTTTTAATATGGCCAAGAATTTTTTATTAGGCCCTTTTTGGCCAAGAATTTTTATTAGGACCTTTTCTGCGGAAAGATACACTTGCTGGAGAGATCACTGCCACTGGCAATATTTTACCATGAACTGCATGTGGTTACAGAAGATGTTGCTGCTTCAGGCGACCCTGTACATTATTTAAAACAAATTCCCTAGCTCCTGCATTTAATCTGGCTAATTTATTTCAAAAAGAGAATTCTTTTTCTTGTCATTACTGTACTACAGAGGAGTGTGTTGGACTTTAAGCCATTGGGATTTAAAAGAGAAGAAGTGTGAATTAGAAATGGAGGGAAATAAAATGGAGGGAAAATGAAAATTTGAAGAAGTGAACTTTTGTCTTGCACTTTGTCCCTCATTGGTGAGGGACAATCACATTTATGTGCTTATATATAGATTCACTTCTTAAAGCTCTTAAAAGGAGTTGAAGAGAATGAACCCTCCCACCGTCGTCGTCGCTCGCTCGGCTCGGCTTCGGCTTCGGCCGTAGAATCGCGGCAGTCAGATTCAGAGAAGCTCTCTGGCCGCGTATTTTCTGAAAAGACACCTTTCCAGACACCTCTTCTGATATTTGCCTATAAATTATGAGGCAAGGCTGCATCTTCCAGATACGAAAAAGACTCTACAACTTCTTTCTTTCTGAATATACTGCATCCTAATTCGCAGTCTCTCTCTCTCAAATTCGTAAGTGTGATTTTGCTCCGTTCTTTGAGTTCGTTGGTATCCTGCAGTTTGTATTGCCACTGTTGCAGGAAGGTTTATTCCGTTTTATCCTGGGAGGATTTAATCCATTACCTTGGCAACGTGTGAGGAGATTAAAATTCCTTAAGGACGCACAAGAAAATTGTGGACTCGGAATATTTCTGATTCTTTACTATTTTATATATTTCATTATTCTTCTAACAGTTTCCTGAATTTTGTTTTAACTCAGTAACGTTCACAGAGTGGAGCTACATGGTCCACATAGTCCGAAAATTATATTATGCTATCAAAATAATTTCTTGCACATAAAACCTTCTAATGTATAGTTGCAAGAATATTTCAAATTTTTTTAGGCTGTGGGTAGTTTGAATCC
Source organism: Nicotiana tabacum (assembly GCF_000715075.1). Classification (NCBI taxonomy): domain Eukaryota; kingdom Viridiplantae; phylum Streptophyta; class Magnoliopsida; order Solanales; family Solanaceae; genus Nicotiana; species Nicotiana tabacum. The sequence goes on from NC_134082.1 coordinate 144,816,215, forward strand.
GAGATGTAACATCCTTGTATTTTTCTAACCCTGTCATTACAATTAATGACTCTGTTATAGAGACGTTCAAGGATTTGAAGTTTATGAGTTCCTACCATTAGTGGCGGATCCAGGATTTATAGGTCGTGGGTGCTTCACTGATTTTAATTTAAATTCTAGATGGCCAAGCATGGTCATAGTGGGTGTTCATGTACAATTAGTGAAGTTTTTAGGTATTATTTATAAATATATTATAGAATTTGGCCAAAGCCAATGGGTGCTTCAGTACCCATATGTCCAAAGGTGTATCCGCCACTGCCTACCACAACATCAAGTTATATAAAATAATAACTTATTTTACACTTATATATATACAACAACAACAACAACAACAACAACACTTATATATTTTACAATTATATATATATATATTGTGAATTTCTAATACATATATAGGGTTTGAAAAAAAATTATTGAGTTCATATGAACCCATAACTTATGAGCTAGGTACGCCCTGCCGCTACCGTTACTGATGCTCCTTTCATTGTCATTATTATGAAAGAATAGGAGCACCACAGCGTAGGTTCTAACTAACAAACTCACTAATAGAAGTGGATTTGCAGAGATGAAATTTTGTCCAGGTGATCAGGTTCAGTGTTAGTATTGATCAGGCTTACAAATTAAATTTTGTTGTCATTTCTTGTCCCTCCAATTGTTAATCCTACATAAAATGACGACTAATGAAGCGGCATTAACCGTAAACCATGAACCTTGAACAATTTGGACAGAAAAAAACTGAAACAATTGAACATGTTTTATCAACAATGGTCATCCATGTTCCCATGTGGCTGTCATTATCATGTGATTTCTCATAAATTAATCCTGCTAGTTTACTGCTAATTGTTTTCCATAAGACAAGAAAATAATTAAACAAAAAAACATACATCTTGTCTTCTCTTTTTGGTTATAGCTTCCATCTCACATAATCGTACAAGAAATTGTCCTTTAGCAGGTAAGATATTGAGGATTCTACTCAAATTGTTCCAAACAATCTAAAACAACCAACGCATTTCATGCATGTAGTTTTAGTGTTAATTGTTGATAATTTGAGCTTAATTCAATGAATTTTGATTATATACATCCGCTCTCTGAAGCATTGCTGGCTACTACTTTAATTTGGAGTAAATCTTATTCCAATATTGTCAGTGCATTCGAATTTATGGATTCTGGAACACGAATAAAAAATATAAAATACTATATATTGTGAAAGTTAATTAGTCCCATTAACTTTTATAATTTTTCATAAAAGTGGAGGCGAAGGTCGAGGATATATCATGTGGTTTGAGTGTAGTCCCATTATCTTTTATAATTTATTTATAGGGGTAAACAACAAAAATATAACCAAAAAAAAAAAAAAAAATTTTTTAGATAATACATTTAAAATTATGTGTAGTCAGAAACAAAAAATGCTCAACTGATTTTACTATCCAGGATACTAATATATGTGTTATAATAATTTGTTAATGAAATATCTTAATGTATAGAGCGTACATTGCGGATAATCTAAGACGTAAAACGTACATATAGAGTTTTTTAGGATGCAAGAGTCGAAGAATTTAAGGAGTAAAGCATGCATGAGCTAATGGCTCACTCCCCATAATTAAGGTGTTAGCTCTATCAGATTTTTGTTGGAATTAATAACACTAAAGATGGTTAACACTAATGTCAGTGTGCACTCAAATAGAAGTTCCAACGAACTCTAAAATCTCTTGAGTACTGCTTTTGTAGAAACTGGAGGAAATGAAGAGAATGATTAATCTTGTGAACGAAAACAACCACCAGATGAAGATATATATAGAAGGTGCTGAAATTTTTCTGAGTGCAGGATTTGGAATAGTTTAATTGCTGGGATTTATTAATTGCCACTGAAGAAGCTGTTTCTGAGTTGGAATACTTAGATGCTGAATAGAGTTTGTAAGTTTCTTTTTTCGTTACTCTTGGTATATATAAAGAGTGGAGAAAATCACTACCACACCCTTCTAAGAATAGATGCAACTCATGAAAACAAAAGACACATTTTCATATTTGAATAACTAACAATTTTAGCACCACATGATTGCCTTCGAAGTTTAGGAGAGCCATCTTCTCGAGGTGATCATTGTTTAACCAAAAATCTGAGTCTTGGTCAAAGCTAGAAAGAAATTTGGGTTACTGATAATCAGGAGACGAAAATAAAATATTTTTGAGAATGATGATAAAGCAGTAAATAGTTTTTTATTTCAGTAAGATCTCAATAGTATTTCGTGTCCTTACAGATGTTGAGTCTTTCCCCTTTTATAGTTGATTCTAGGAGAAGATATAATGCTTTTGTCTTAATGAGACAATTATGAGCAATAAATGATATTTAAAAGAAACGTTACACAATCATTTCTATTTAATTCAGATTCTCTAACGTATTTGACATTTAATATTGTATTTAGACTCTTTTACGTCATCAGTTTCGTGTCTTCAACTTCTTCTGATCTTTGATCTTTAAACGACTCGAATAGATACGAAACTCGTACCTATTTTAGTAACGGTCCATACCTATTGTTACAACCCATATCCACATGTGTTAGTTCATGCCATATATTAGTTAACATAAATCCAAGAAGTAATTATCTTTGAGATTATAAGAAGTCAATCCTATTGGTCTTAAGTGATACAAGAGTGTATAAGGGTGATTAACCAGTATTAAAAGTTAAACGAATCAAGGATGTTGTAACTCGTATTTTCAGGTAATCTAGCGGTGCTTAATACACTCAAGAGGTCATTTATTAAGGTATTTTAATCATATAATATCTGTATCATAAGTCTTGAAGTCAAACGAGTTATGAAACAAAAGTCGACAAAAGTTGTCGCAACTTAGGTTCATAATTTTACTTAAACATTAGGTCAAATGTTTCTAATCTTTTCTCATAATTTACAAGGTATTACGGGGTGATCTACCTACCAAATTAAAGATCTATGAGTCTAGTTTCCAACGCATTAAACCGTTCATCTATATGATCTCGGAGTAGAGAGATATTCGCGTTTTCGCGAGACTGCGCCAAGCACCTCTCTATGGGGCCCACTAAGTCGGTTTAAGATATTTGGACCTATATAGGATGACTACAACCCGTTTTAAATCATTTCTTTTCACTATTTTCAGACCTTAGAACCCTAGGAACATCCTCTCAAGGTTCTCTCAAGATTCAAGACCCAAAAAGGGCAAACAACACAAATCAAGTGTCGGGAATTCCGTGGCGCTAGTAAGTCTCTTGTTCTTCTTGTTGTTGCTCATTTTTGTGTCGTTCCAGCCCGTGTGGGAGGTTGTTTTAAAGGGTTTATGTTCTGTAAATACTCCCTCATGTTCTTAATATCAATCCTAGGTGATTTCAAGCCTTCTAAAGTGATTCTAGTGCCGAAAAACACTAATTGATCGCTAGTTTCGTTTTTTTTGTTGTGTGGCAGCATTGGAGGGATATTTCATGGAAATTTAAGGTCAAATTGGAGTTGTTCTTTCTGTATAAAGGTAAGGAACCTCTTACTCTATATGTATTTAAGATTATCCAAGTTGCGGCTAAGCCATTGAAGCTAGAACTTGTGAGATATATATCGAAGGGTTTGGTAGTAATGTTATTGTTTTGTGGACTGTTTTGCGTTGTTGTTGGGCTGCGTATTTTACTACTATCTTGTGGAGTTTTGGAGGAGTAAGGGTGTGGGGAAACACCATATATATGTAGGGTTATGGGCTGATAGTTATTCGTAACATTTCCAGATTGTTTGACACGATTATGGTGGTCGTCGTATGTATGGAGTGATTAGGCTGTGTGTGGACTATATTGGGAGGCTCAATATGTTTATTATTGATGTTGTTTGGGCTGTTTGGTGACTATTTTGAATGGTGTGAGGTCATATATATAGGGGAGGTGCTGTCCGTTTCATCGTAAAATAGGTTGTGGTCGATACATAATAGTTATGACGCTTAAATGATAATGATAGTATCATTTCTCTTATTGTAGACTAAGGAGTTTTGACAATTGCATAGCTTGAGATTGGGGAAGTATATACAAGGTATGTGAGGCTATCCCTTTCCTTCTTTTGCACGACTCCTATTGTACATAATGTAATGAACGAGCTTCCAAAGATACTCTACTCTTAGAAGCTAGCAGTACTTACATTGTTTTCCCTCTTATGGAACGATTGATGTTAATGTTGCTTCTCTTATTCTTATGTTATCAATGTTATTGGTACTTCCTGATTCTTATAAGGTTCATAGTGAAGAGTTAGTCCTAATAACGTGTACAGAGGATACCGACCTTACGTCATCCGAAAGGTTTAGAATGTGATTCCATGAGTCGAGCATGCATTATATATATGTATCTATTTTACTCTACCGAGCCACGCTATAGTTGGCCGGGTACGGCACCTATTGTGCAACCACTGATCAGTTGGGTTTTACCGAGCTCCACGTGGCCGGGTACGATTCTACCGAGCCTATTATGGCCGGGTACGATATGATGATGATGATGCCCACAGAGGCGAATGCTTTAAAGGTTTATGTATTTATACATATGTATCATGCATTTCATGTAAGTAGCCCTCAGAGGTACTAAGATGTTACAGGTGGTATATTCTTTATCCTTGCTTACATTACTGATCGTATTTATGGTTCCTTGCCTTACATACTCAGTACTTTATTCGTACTGACGTCCTTTTATTTGTGGACGCTGCATGTCGTGCTGCAGGTCCTGATAGACAGACAGGTGCAGCTCCCCCACCACAGTAGACTGTCCAGTTCAGCGGTGATTGGCGAGATCCCTTCTCCGGACTTGCCTTGGTCTTGGTATGCAATTTTTGTTATAGACATTATGGGTATGTCGGGGCCCTGTTTCGGCTATGTTGCAACACTTATGTTCTTTTAGAGGCTCATAGACAAGTGTCGGCTCATGTATAGTTTGGTATGCCTTGTCGGCTAGTTTTTGTTGTATAGTCTTTCATAGTAGCGTGGTAGCTCATACCTTATATGTAGTTTCTTGAGTGTCTGGTCATCCCCTGCTATGTATGTTCATGCCGTCATATTTTATTGCTGGTTGTCCATGATCTAGGTCTACCATTTATATTGATCTCTTTAGCCTTAAAAGATAATAATGAAGGTTAGATGAAATGTACGTTGGTGCTCGGCAAGTGTGGTCGGGTGCTAGTCATGGCCCTTCAGTTTGGGTCGTGACAAACTTGGTATCAGAGCAAGTTTGTCCTAGGGGTTGTCTATGAGCCGTGTCTAGTAGAGTCTTGATTATGGATGTGTAGCGCGCCACATTTATAATCAGGAGGCTACATGACATCTAGGGTTGTTACCTTCTTCCTGAATCTAGATCGTGCGTAGAGTTGAGTCATAAGTGTTTGTCTCTAATATTCACCTTGTTGTTTTTTCAGTGATGCCTTCGACTAGGAAGCAAACGATTAGTAGACAGCTTGATACAGCAGCGGGAGAGGGTACCAGTCAGGTGCCCCAAGTCAGAGCAGGACAAAGTGAGGCTCAAAGTGAGATGCCCTCTCATACCTCATCTTCTCCATCTCCTCCAGAGGATATTAGAAGGCACCCAGCGCCTCCAGTTCCTCCGTCTGGCACTCCAGACCAGGATATGCAGAGTGCTTTGCAGTTATTGACTAGCTTGGTAGCTGCTCCGGCTCAGAGGCAGAATACAGGTGCTGCTGAGAAACCAGTTAGTACAAGAGTTCGTGATTTTATTAATTTAGACCCTCCAGTGTTTACCGGATCAGACCCCAAGGAGGACCCACAGACTTTTATTGACCAGGTTCATCGTACACTTCGGGTTATGCATGTTAGTGATACAGAGGCAGTAGAGTTGGCTTCTTATCGGCTACGGGATTTAGCAGTTCTCTGGTATGATAGTTGGGAGAGATCCAGGGGTCTGAACCCTCCTCCAGCTGTGTGGAAGGAATTTTCTGAGGCCTTTCTTCGTCACTACTTGCCAGTTGAGATACGACGAGCTAGAGCTGATAAGTTCTTGAACCTTAGACAAGGTAATATGAGTGTGCGAGAGTACAGTATGCAGTTTGATTCTTTGGCAAGGTATGCTCCCCATATGGTGGCCGAGATGAGTGATAGGGTGCATATGTTCTTGAATGGGTTGGGACCACATCTAATAAATGAGTGTACGACAGCCTCCTTGGTGGAGGGCATGGATATTTCCCGTATTCAAGCTTATGCCCAGACCCTAGAGGATCGTAAGCGCCAGCAGAGGGCAGTTAGGGAGCAGGATAGAGGCCAGCATAAGAGGGCGAGATTTGCAGGGTATTCTGATGACTTCAGAGGCCGCATCAGGCCACAGTTTTCGAGGAGTTCGGCGCCACCTGTAGCTAGTGCTCCTCCACAGTTTCAGAGGCCTCGATATGATCGATCCTATTCTGGTCCAGGTCAGAGTTCGCGGGCATCTGGCTCGCAACATCACATGGATACTAGTCAGATGAGACCCCCAACACCACATTGTGATCAGTGCGGCAAGGCCCACTTTGGACTGTGTCGTCGAGGTTCTGATGCATGCTATTCGTGCGGGCAGCCTGGCCATATGATGTGGGATTGTCCTAATAGAGGAGGTGATGGTATGGCTCAGCCGACTGGATCTGTGTCTGGTTCTTCCTCATCAGTTCGACCTCCAGCACGGGGTTTTCAGCAGTCGACAGGTCGTGGTAGGGGTAGAGGTGCAGTGCCGAGTTCGAGTGGTGCTCAAAATCGAACCTATGCTCTAGTAGGTCGACAGGATCTCGAGTCGTCTCCAGATGTTGTTACAGGTATTATATCTGTATTTTCTTATGATGTATATGCGCTGATTGATCCGGGATCTACATTATCATATGTTACACCCTTTGTGGCTAATAAGTTTGGCATTGAACCTGAATTGATAAGTAAACCCCTCGCGGTATCTACTCTGATAGGAGATTCTGTGATTGCTAGAAGGGTATATAGAGGTTGCACTGTGATGATTTGTAGTCGTCAAACCTCGGCAAATTTATTTGAGTTAGAAATGGTTGATTTTGATGTGATAATGGGAATGGACTGGTTGGCCTCATGCTATGCAAATGTTGACTGTCGTACGAAGATGGTTAGGTTCCAATTTCCGGGTGAACCCGTCATTGAATGGAAAGGGAACATTGCTACACCGAAAGGTAGGTTTATTTCCTATCTTAAGGCAAGGAAAATGATCTCAAAAGGTTACATTTATCATCTCGTTCGCGTTAGGGATGCGGAGGCGAAACCGCCTACTTTACAATCAATCCCTGTGGTTAACGAATTCCCAGATGTTTTCCCAGATGAACTCCCGGGCCTTCCTCCTGAAAGGGAGATTGAGTTTAGCATTGATGTGTTGCCTGACACTCAACCGATCTCTATTCCTCCATACAGAATGGCCCCGGCAGAGTTGCGAGAGTTAAAGGTGCAGTTGAAGGACTTGCTGGATAAGGGCTTTATTAGGCCTAGCACTTCACCTTGGGGTGCACCAGTCCTATTCGTGCGGAAGAAAGACGGGTCATTACGGATGTGTATCGACTATCGACAGTTGAATAAGTCTACTATAAAGAACAAGTATCCACTTCCAAGAATTGATGACCTGTTTGACCAACTCCAGGGTGCCAAGTATTTCTCTAAGATTGATTTACGTTCAGGGTATCATCAGGTGAGGGTTAGGGAGAAGGATATTCCAAAGACGGCCTTCCGGACAAGATATGGGCACTTTGAGTTCTTGGTGATGTCGTTCGGGCTAACAAATGCCCCAGCAGCTTTTATGGATCTCATGAATACTATATTCAGGCCCTATCTTGATGTGTTCGTGATTGTATTCATTGATGACATTCTAGTGTATTCTCGTTCGGAGGTGGAACATGCGGGCCACTTGCGGATAGTATTACAGACGCTTCAGGATCGTAAGTTATATGCTAAGCTCTCCAAATGTGAATTCTGGCTGAACTCAGTAGCATTCCTTGGCCATGTGATATCTGATGAGGGTATTAGTGTCGACACTCAGAAGATCGATGCAGTAAAGAATTGGCCGAGACCTACAACACCATCAGAAGTCCGCAGCTTCCTAGGGCTAGCAAGATATTATAGGCGGTTTGTAGAAGGATTTTCCTCTATATCATCACCATTGACTAAGTTAACACAAAAAGCTACCAAATTCCAGTGGTCTGACACTTGTGAACGTAGTTTTCAGGAGTTGAAGAATCGATTGACATCTGCACCAGTGCTCACTCTTCCTGAAGGAACAGAAGGTTATGTGGTATATTGTGATGCCTCAGGTATAGGTTTGGGGTGCGTATTGATGCAGCATGGGAATGTGATTGCTTATGCATCAAGACAATTGAAGAAGCATGAAAAGAATTATCCAACCCATGATTTGGAATTGGCTGCAGTAATATATGCTTTGAAGATATGGCGGCACTACTTATACGGCGTCCATGTTGACATCTACACAGATCACAAGAGTTTACAATACATCTTCAAGCAGAAAGAGTTGAATTTGAGGCAGCGTAGGTGGCTTGAATTATTGAAAGACTATGACGTCGAGATATTGTATCATCCCGGTAAAGCCAATGTTGTGGCAGACGCTCTCAGCCGTAAATCAATGGAAAGCTTAGTACATATTGAGGCAGGTAGATGGGGGTTGATTAAAGAGCTTCATCAGCTAGCCAATATGAGAATCAGATTGTTAGACTCTGATGACGGAGGTGTTACTGTACAGAATACATCAGAATCATCTTTGGTAGCCGAGGTAAAAGCACGACAATATGAAGATCCTATCTTAGTACGATTAAGAGAAAGCATTCAACAGTGTAAAAGTATGGCTTTTAGGATCGGAAAAGATGGGGCACTGAGATACCAGAGCCGATTGTGTGTGCCTAATGTGGCAGGGTTGCGAGAGAAGATTATGAATGAGATTCATCAATCCCGATATTCCATCCATCCCGGCTCGACAAAGATGTATCATGATGTCAAGGAGCAGTATTGGTGGGATAATATGAAGAAGTCTATTGCTGAATTTGTAGCCCAGTGTCCCAATTGTCAACAAGTAAAGATAGAACATCAGAAACCCGGTGGATTGCTTCAAAATATAGAGATTCCGACCTGGAAGTGGGAGGTGATTAATATGGACTTCATTATTGGATTACCTCGCTCTTATCATAAGTTTGACTCCATCTGGGTGATAATTGATCGACTTACAAAATGTGCCCATTTTCTGCCAGTGAAGACAACTTACGCGGCTGAAGATTATGCAAAGTTGTATATCAAGGAGATTGTTAGGCTTCATGGTGTGCCCATATCTATTATATCAGACCGAGGAGCTCAATTTACGGCTAAATTTTGGAGGTCTTTCCAGAAGGGTTTAGGCACACAAGTAAATCTCAGCACTGCATTTCATCCGCAGACTGACGGACAGGCTGAACGTACCATTCAGACACTGGAAGATATGCTACGAGCATGCGTTCTAGATTTTAAAGGGAATTGGGATGATCATCTTCCACTCATAGAATTCGCCTATAACAATAGCTACCATTCCAGTATTAAAATGGCCCCATACGAGGCACTATACGGGAGGAGATGTAGATCACCAGTTGGATGGTTCGAAGTCGGTGAAACAGAATTATATGGGCCAGATTTGATTCACCAAGCTATTGAGAAGGTGAAAGTGATACAGGAGCGATTGAGGACGGCACAAAGCAGGCAAAAATCTTATTCTGATGTCCGACGTCATGATCTAGAGTTTGAGGTTGGTGATTGGGTTTTCCTGAGGATCTCACCAATGAAGGGTATTATGCGTTTTGGGAAGAAAGGTAAGCTGAGTCCAAGGTATATCGGGCCGTATAAAATTCTTCGACGGATTGGACAGGTTGCTTATGAGTTAGAATTGCCATCCGAATTGGAATTTGTCCACCCGGTATTCCATGTATCTATGTTGAGAAAATGTATTGGAGACCCTTCTCGAGTCGTCCCTATCAAAGATGTACAAGTTACAGAGGACCTATCATATGAAGAAGTGTCAGTGGCGATATTAGATCGGCAAGTCCGCAAGCTGAGAACAAAAGATGTAGCTTCCGTCAAAGTATTGTGGAGGAACAAAAATATGGAAGAAATGACATGGGAAGCAGAAAAGGAGATGAAGTCAAAATACCCTTACTTATTCCAGAATGAAGATAACAAGGATGCTGGTGGAAGACATGATACATTGGAAGAAGAAACGGCTCTATGAGGTAAGCAATAATTTGAGAATACTCCTCCTTAATACAAAATGATGATATGTAGATAATGTAAATACGCATAATGCTTTGTGTAGACTTGTGAAACCATATGTTGGGCTTAATTACTTGCAAGTTTTGCTAGTGACCATTTTATAGGGGAAAATTGATCGGAAATTTCCATTGGAATCCACGATGATTTAAACTCCCCATAAACCCTTACATTCGAGGATGAATGTTCCTAAGGGGGGAGGGTGTTACAACCCATATCCACATGTGTTAGTTCATGCCATATATTAGTTAACATAAATCCAAGAAGGAATTATCTTTGAGATTATAAGAAGTCAATCCTATTGGTCTTAAGTGATACAAGAGTGTATAAGGGTGATTAACCAGTATTAGAAGTTAAACGAATCAAGGATGTTGTAACTCGTATTTTTAGGTAATCTAGCGGTGCTTAATACACTCAAGAGGTCATTTATTAAGGTATTTTAATCATATAATATCCGTATCATAAGTCTTGAAGTCAAACGAGTTATGAAACAAAAGTCGACAAAAGTTGTCGCAACTTAGGTTCATAATTTTACTTAAACATTAGGTCAAATGTTTCTAATATTTTCTCATAATTTACAAGGAATTACGAGGTGATATACATACCAAATTAAGTATCTATGAGTCTAGTTTCCAACTCATTAAACCGTTCATCGATATGATCTCGGAGTAGAGAGATATTCGCGTTTTTGCGAGACTGCGCCAAGCACCTCTCTATGGGGCCCACTAAGTCGGTTTAAGATATTTGGACCTATATAGGATGACTACAACCCCTTTTAAGTCATTTCTTTTCACTATTTTCAGACCTTAGAACCCTAGGAACATCCTCTCAAGGTTCTCTCAAGATTCAAGACCCAAAAAAGGGCAAACAACACAAATCAAGTGTCGGGAATTCCGTGGCGCTAGTAAGTCTCTTGTTCTTCTTGTTGTTGCTCATTTTTGTGTCGTTCCAGCCCGTGTGGGAGGTTGTTTTAAAGGGTTTATGTTCTGTAAATACTCCCTCATGTTCTTAATATCAATCCTAGGTGATTTCAAGCCTTCTAAAGTGATTCTAGTGCCGAAAAACACTAATTGATCGCTAGTTTCGTTTTTTTTGTTGTGTGGCAGCATTGGAGGGATATTTCATGGAAATTTAAGGTCAAATTGGAGTTTTTCTTTCTGTATAAAGGTAATGAACCTCTTACTCTATATGTATTTAATATTATCCAAGTTGCGGCTAAGCCATTGAAGCTAGAACTTGTGAGATATATATCGAAAGGTTTGGTAGTAATGTTATTGTTTTGTGGACTGTTTTGCGTTGTTGTTGGGCTGCGTATTTTACTACTATCTTGTGGAGTTTTGGAGGAGGAAGGGTGTGGGGAAACACCATATATATGTAGGGTTATGGGCTGATAGTTATTCGTAACATTTCCAGATTGTTTGACACGATTATTGTGGTCGTCGTATGTATGGAGTGATTAGGCTGTGTGTGGACTATATTGGGAGGCTCAATATGTTTATTATTGATGTTGTTTGGGCTGTTTGGTGACTATTTTGAATGGTGTGAGGTCATATATATAGGGGAGGTGCTGTCCGTTTCATCGTAAAATAGGTTGTGGTCGATACATAATAGTTATGACGCTTAAATGATAATGATAGTATCGTTTCTCTTATTGTAGACTAAGGAGTTTTGACAATTGCATAGCTTGAGATTGGGGAAGTATATATAAGGTATGTGAGGCTATCCCTTTCCTTCTTTTGCACGACTCCGATTGTACATAATGTAATGAACGAGCTTCCAAAGATACTCTACTCTTAGAAGCTAGCAGTACTTACATTGTTTTCCCTCTTATGGAACGATTGATGTTAATGTTGCTTCTCTTATTCTTATGTTATCAATGTTATTGGTACTTCCTGATTCTTATAAGGTTCATAGTGAAGAGTTAGTCCTAATAACGTGTACAGAGGATACCGACCTTACGTCATCCGAAAGGTTTAAAATGTGATTCCATGAGTCGAGCATGCATTATATATATGTATCTATTTTACTCTACCGAGCCACGCTATAGTTGGCCGGGTACGGCACCTATTGTGCAACCACTGATCAGTTGGGTTTTACCGAGCTCCACGTGGCCGGGTACGATTCTACCGAGCCTATTATGGCCGGGTACGATATGATGATGATGATGCCCACAGAGGCGAATGCTTTAAAGGTTTATGTATTTATACATATGTATCATGCATTTCATGTAAGTAGCCCTCAGAGGTACTAAGATGTTACAGGTGGTATATTATTTATCCTTGCTTACATTACTGATCGTATTTATGGTTCCTTGCCTTACATACTCAGTACTTTATTCGTACTGACGTCCTTTTATTTGTGGACGCTGCATGTCGTGCTGCAGGTCCTGATAGACAGACAGGTGCAGCTCCCCCACCACAGTAGACTGTCCAGTTTAGCGGTGATTGGCGAGATCCCTTCTCCGGACTTGCCTTGGTCTTGGTATGAAATTTTTGTTATAGACATTATGGGTATGTCGGGGCCCTGTTCCGGCTATGTTGCAACACTTATGTTCTTTTAGAGGCTCATAGACAAGTGTCGGCTCATGTATAGTTTGGTATGCCTTGTCGGCTAGTTTTTGTTGTATAGTTTTTCATAGTAGTGCGGTAGCTCATACCTTATATGTAGTTTCTTGATTGTCTGGTCATCCCCTGCTATGTATGTTCATGCCGTCATATTTTATTGCTGGTTGTCCATGATCTAGGTCTACCATTTATATTGATCTCTTTAGCCTTAAAAGATAATAATGAAGGTTAGATGAAATGTACGTTGGTGCTCGGCAAGTGTGGTCGGGTGCTAGTCATGGCCCTTCAGTTTGGGTCGTGACACCTATGTTGCTTTCTTTTCCCCCTATCTGTTGTCGCCCGTGCCTCTTGGCTATTTATTGCGTTTTGACCTTTTGACCAGTCCATGTGTCATGACACGTCATCTTCAATATTCAGACTTAGTTTTTTCCCAGTACAGATAGTCCCCCCACTTTCCATTTATTTATCCATTAAATATTTGGGAAGTGGACCTTCACAAAAAGGGAATTTTTTGCTATAATCAATGCTATGACAGTACTAACGCCCCAGATGTCTTTTCTATTTAATGCTCTGCACACGTGTCACCTTCCGATTGGTTTTGTAATTCTGCAGCCTTTTTCCAAGGTTTATTCATCCCTTATATTCACGAAGCGATAGTTTCCTTTATTATAGGCTTTCCATCATTACACTTCTTTGCTTGACGGTTGCTTATATACATATATATCCTTTTTCCCTTTTTCCCTTTGTCCTTTTCTTCATAAACCCTTAACAGATCCTTTACTACTCCTTTCTCCTTGAGTTCATCCTTTTCTCTGCAATGGCATTTCCGAATCCTAACCCTAAAAGAATCCCAATTCTTGATAGCTTCCCCAATGCCCATGTAAGACATAGAAGAGGAAGAGGAGGCAGGCTTCGTAGCCTAAGATCTGTTCGTGGTGGTGCCTCTGGTTCTGTCATGCCTTCTTCTAGCTCCGGTACTATTTCCAGAGGTTCTATCACTAAGAAATCTTCCTCTAAAGGTAAAGAACTTCCTGAGCCTCTTCAAGAGCCTTTAGTTGAGGAAATAGTACCAACGACCTATCTTTTGAGAATGATAGGAAATCTCTTCGTGAGCAAGTTGTCAATTTAGAGAAAGTTGACACTTTTCCTTCTTTAATCACTCAACCTTTGGTTTCTATTGTTCGAAAAGATTGCAACTGGAGAAGTGATTTTCGTATAGTAATCCCTAATCCAAATCAAAGAATATCTTCTTTTAGGATTGGATTTTCTTTTGTTTATACTTACCCCTTCACTTTGGAATTTATTCCTGCTGTTGACCCAGTCATACTTGATTTCTGTCGTTTTTTCAAAATTTGTTTGGGACAAATTGGTCCCCTTGTATGGAGAACAGTGGCTTGTTTGAGGTATTTATCTGTTAAAGTCGGTGTTGATTTTTCCTTTCCCCACCTTATTCATCTTTACCACCCCAAGTTATTTCGCAATGGAGTTTTTACTCTAACTGCAAGAAGTAAAAGGGTCTTAGTAAGCCTTGAAGATGATTTGGTGGGTGAAACAAATATCCCCTTCCCTGAGAAGTGGAACTTTGCTCGTAAGTTTTTTTTTACTTACCGTTTTTACCTCTTAAGAATTTAAACTTCTTTTCTAATTTCATCCTTTTTTGCTTTTCTATAGCAACCATGGGAGATGTGGAACTCGTTCCTAATTTCGTGGTTGGGTAGATTTAATCATGAAAGTCGTGCCTATGGAGGCGAGAACGTGGAAATCCATTTCCAATTTACATGGTTGGAAAGTGAAGACTCACGGTATGCATCTCTTTATCATTTTTCGTATGACAAGTTCTTTATTTTTCTAACTTTTTTTTTAAATCCTTCTTTTTGTCAGGATTTGCTATTCGAGGAATGACAACCGAAATGGCTACTGCCCTTCGAGCCTCTTCTGGTACTTCTCTTTCTGTGGAGAGAACGCAAGCTAGGCTGTCAAAGAGGAAAGTTGTAGAAGAAGATTCTGAGGACGATGAAGACGAAGACACCTCTTTGATAGCTAGACCAAGAGCCAGGAGACGCATAGTTTCCGAGAATGAAGTTGAAGTTACCCCTATCTGTGCCTCTCTTACTGAACCTGTTCACATTCCCTCTGAAGATGAAACCACTCCGAGGGACACCAACGAATCTATTCATCGTCTCTTCGTTGGTGGTTTTGAAAGTGGAGAACTAGGTCCAGTTTTAGATGAAGTTCCTCTTTCTTCCTTTGTTCCCATTCCTTATTTTCATGCTTCCTTACCTACTTCTGCTCCCTTACTTGCTTCGAGTCCTATGACTCCTGTTATTTTCACTTCTTCTACCACTCTTCCTTCTATAGCTCCCCCTTCCTTTGTTCAATATGCAGAGGAGGGTTCTAGTAGCAGAAGCTTGGCTATGAGGAGCATTACGCTTGAAGTTCCTGCTAACAACAACCTTTTAAGGAAGTCTGGTAGAGCAGATGACTGGCTTAGGCCTTTGATTGGAGATATTGAGAAGAAGAAGATGGACAGCCATAGCTGCTTAACTTTGATGAATGACATTGTTCATTCTACTTTGAAGGTATTCTTCCTTTACTTACTAACAAGTTTTTTTTAAAAAAAAAATTTATTTCTATGAATTGTCACTGCAGGCTAACCTCATTGGTACAAAATTGATGGGAAGAATTTCCCTTCTGGAAAAGAAAGCCTGTGAGTCTGAAAAGTCTATCCACGAGGCTGAGGAAATAGCCAGGGGAGCACAGCTAGAAGCAACCAATTGGAAAGAGCAGTTTGAGAATGCTCAGGGAACTATAGAAGAATTGCTAGAGAGTAGAAATCTCCTGGAGCAACAAAAGCGAGGTCTGACTTTTGAGCTAGCAGTTGCCAAGGATTCTTCAAGCCAATTTGAGAAAGATAAGGAGCGCCTTGAGTGTTCATTTTCAGAACAACTATCAAATTGTAGTGAAGAGATCAGAGAACTTAAGGTACTCTTGGCCAAGAAAGAAGAGTATGCAGGGGAGTTAGTGCAAAGCTTGACTCAAGCTCAAGCTGATTTAAAAATCTCTTCTGATAAGGTACGTACCTTAGAGATTTCTCATGCCTCCCTTGAAGCATCCTTTGAATCCTCTTTAGCTGAAAATCAAGTGTTAAAGAATGATCTTGCTATATGGGAAAGAGAGTATGAACTTCTTGAAGAGAATTTTAACATAGAGGTGAGTTGGGCTTTTCTAAACTCTCGTCGTGATGCTTTAATGGAGTCCAGTCAAGAAAACTTTGATTTAAACTCAGAGTTGGCCAAAGTTTTAGAGACCATTGAGAGAACCCAACAACCACTTGACTTTCCCTCTCTATCAATTGAAGCTCCCGTGGCTGAAGAACTTTTAAAGAAGTCGTTGCTATGGCAGTTGAAGTTGAAAATGTTGCAATTCCAGCTTCAGAGGGTGAAACTTCTATGACTCAGTCTGTGGAAGTTGAAGCTTCCGTGACTCTTGCTTCCCTCGTTGATCCTAACATTTCAAGCTCAGCTGAAACCGTTCCTGTTGCTGCTTCTTCAGAAGTTGCCGCCGTGCCTGTGGCTGAAAGTGAAATTAATATTGCAACTTCTGATGTGCTAACCCTTCAATTGGATGATGGTTTTATCCCTTAGTTTTTAAGGTATTTTTTGGTGAAAGTCCCCAGTTATCATAATGGGGCACTTGTATAAACTTTTATTGACTAAGTTTTTACTTAGTCTTTTTAATTATATTAAGAAGTTTTGTTAGTACTTCAATGTGTTCTATTCCTGCCTTTTCCTTACTTATTTAGGACTTATAGAATAGTTTAGAATTTTTATCCTTTGAAAATGCTTTATGATTCTTCTCATGACTTATTAACATGAGGTTTATAAAAGAGGACCCTTTTATTTTATCGACACTTAATGAAGAAGACGTCTCAACTTCACAATGGTGTTATAATACGATGAAAGAAATAAGAATACACATGTTTTGTATGAAACAACTTTGACAAGTTTTATTCATGAACTTTAACAAGTTTTTTTTGACTATTACATGTATTAAAATCCATCTATGACTTTCTCATAACTGTTTTTTCTTGTAACAGATTTTTACATAATATAAAATAAACAAGGTTTTTCTTCATAACCTGTTTTAGTACATAGCCAAGACCCTATCTTTATATATTAAGAAGGATTTGAGAGGTGACTTCGTTTATGAGTTTGAGAGATGACTCTGTTGTTCTCATGGGAAAAACATTATGATGAATGTCTTGTGTTTGTTGAACACGATGATGAATGTTGAAGACTTCGTAACTTTTTCTCAACACTTGTCTCTTTGTGGATGACTTTTGTTCGATATTCGTATCTGTTTATCTACACATATCTGTGTATAATATGTAGTCCCCCAAGTATTTGAGCGTTGAAGTATGAAGCCTCGAGCACTTGTTTATTTCTTTCTATTTGGTCCTTTTCCTGAAACAGAAAAAGATACGGGACTCGGAGGTGTGATTATAGATGAAGACTGCCTAACTCGTGTGTATTTCCATCAGATTAATTGTAACCCTGGGCTGGGAATTTTAGAACACTCCATTTTGCCTTGCAGGTCATGACTCATCATTTGGCACGAGTTAGGGTTTTTGCCTAGCATCTAAAATCGTTAGTAAAACCTTAATAATTCAAAATAAAATATTTTAACATGGCGATACCTGACCGTGGGTACTTTCTCAGAAGTAATACCTCTTTAAATGGACGACATTCCAATGTGGGTAAAACTTTGCCGTCCATTGTCTCCAACTCGTATGCTCCTTTTCCCGCAATGTCACGAACTTTGTATGGTCCTTCCCACGTTGGACTTAGCTTTCCTGAATTAGCAGCCTTTGCAGATTGGAACACCTTTTTAAGCACGAAGTCCCCAATTTTGAAAAATCTGAGGCGTGCTTTCCTATTGTAATATCGTTCAATTACTTGCTTTTGTGTTGCCATTCTTATCAATGCAGCTTCTCTTCTTCCTTCAAGCAAATCAAGGTTGACCCGCATCTCTTCATCATTAGATTCCTCTGTTGCCCTAACGTACCGTGTGCTTGGTTCACCTATTTCAACCGGAATTAAGGCTTCCGCACCATAAACCATTGAAAATGGTGTTTCTCCAGTTCTTGTTTTTGTCGTTGTACGATAAGCCCATAATACTTCAGGTAATACCTCAGGCCAATTACCTTTTGAATCCTGTAACCTCTTCTTCAAGTTGTTGAAAATGACTTTGTTAGTGGATTCCGCTTGTCCATTACCCACTGGATGGAATGGCGTAGACGTTATCCTTTTAATCTGCCAACTTTGAAGAAATTCTGTGATTTGAGCTCCTATGAATTGTGGTCCATTTTCACACATGATCTCCTTTGGTGCTCCAAAACGGCATATTATATTTCGCCATATGAAGTCTTTAACTTCCTTTTCTCGTACCTGTTTAAATGCTCCTGCTTCTACCCATTTAGTGAAATAATCTGTGAGTACAAGTAGAAACTTTACCTGACCTTTTGCTTGTGGAAGTGGACCTACGATATCCATTCCCCATTTCATAAAGGGCCACGGGGCTATAACAGGGTGTAGTAACTCAGCTGGTCTATGCATATTATTGCCGTATCTTTGACATTTATCACATTTGGACACGAAACTGTTTGCCTCTTCTTCCATCTTAGGCCAATAATATCCTGCTCGAATTAATGTTCTTACCAGCGACCTTCCCCCTGCGTGATTTCCACAATGTCCTTCGTGCACTTCCCTCATCACATATTCTGTTTGAGAGGATCCGAGACACCGTGCTAGTGGTCCACCGAACATCTTTCGATAAAGATTTCCTTGATAAAAACAATATCGAGCGGCTTTTTTGCGAAGCGCGTGAGCCTTCCCTTTGTCAATAGGCACGGTTCCGTGCTGTAACAAAGCAATAATTTCGTTTCTCCAATCCCATGTTAGATGATTAAAATTTACCTCATTCTTATCAGGTTCGAGAACGGAATGAAATAAATGTATGACTGAAGCATTTGCGTCGTTTGCTACGTCAGCTGCAGATGCGAGATTAGCTAAAGCATCTGCTTCCACATTCTCATCTCTTAGGATCTGCATTACCTTCCAAGTTTGGAATTGCTTAATTAGTTCCCGTACCTTTTCGAGATATTCTTGCATTCGAGTTTCCCTGGCTGTATAAGTCCCCAACATTTGATTGACCACGAGTTGAGAATCACTCTTGATTATAATTTGTGTTATGCCGAGTTCTCTTGCCAATTCCAAACCTGCAATTACAGCTTCGTACTCTGCTTCATTGTTAGTTATAGAATGACATTTTATAGCTTGCCTAATAATTTCACCCGTAGGTGGTATGAGAACTATACCCAGACCTGCTCCTTTTATATTAGATGAACCATCAGTGAATAAAATCAGCCACGAAATCAGCCACGAAATCAGCTAGTACTTGAGATTTTATAGCGGTCCTGGGTTGATAAATGATTTCGTATTCACTTAGTTCTATAGCCCATTTTGCTAATCTTCCTGACAGTTCGTGTTTATGCAAAATATTTCGAAGCGGAAAAGCAGTAACTACAATAATGGGATGACATTGAAAATAAGGTCTTAATTTTCTAGATGCCATGATCAAAGCTAATGCTAACTTTTCTAGTTGTGGGTATCGTGTCTCAGCATCTAATAAGGACTTACTTACATAATAAATAGGAGATTGTTTACCTTGGTCCTCACGGACTAAAACAGCACTTACCGCAACTTCAGATACAGCCAGATAGATGAGAAGCTTTTCTCCCACCTTTGGTTTTGCCAATAACGGTGGTTTTGACAAATAAACTTTCAAATTTCTAAGTGCTTGTTGACAATCTTCATTCCATTCAAAATGATCTTGCTTTTTGAGTGCAGAAAAAAATTTAAAACACTTTTCTGAGGATTTGGAAATAAATCTCCCCAAAGCTGCAATTCTTCCCGTTAATCTTTGAACTTCCTTTTTATTAGTAAGGATATCAGGAATTTCTTCTATTGCTTTGATCTGAGAAGGATTTACCTCAATACCACGGTTAGAAACAAGAAAACCCAAAAACTTACCTGATGCAACTCCAAATGCACATTTTTCTGGGTTGAGTTTCATATTAAATTTTCGCAAAATTTCAAATGTAACAGATAAATGAGAAATATGATCATGAGACTGATGGGTTTTGACGAGCATATCGTCTATATATACCTCCATTGTCTTTCCTAAATATTCTTGGAACATTTTGGTGACCAACCTTTGATAGGTTGCCCCAGCATTTTTGAGACCAAAGGGCATTACTTTATAATAGTAAGTACCCCTGTCTGTAATGAAAGAAGTTTTTTCTTCATCACTAGGGTCCATTTTAATTTGGTTGTACCCTGAATATGCATCTAAAAAACTTAGAAGTTCATGTCCTGCAGTTGCATCAATTAACTGATCTATATGTGGTAAAGGAAAAGAATCTTTTGGACAAGCTTTATTAAGATCTGTATAATCTACACAAACTCGCCACTTACCATTTTTCTTAGGTACAACAACTGTATTGGCTAACCAATTGGGGTACTTTACCTCGCGGATTGACCCAATTTTTAATAGCTTTTGGACCTCATCTTGAATCACCTGGTTTTTAAAAGCCCCTTGCTTTCTTTTCTTTTGCTTTATTGGTGTAAAGGATGGATCTTCATTTAATTTGTGAGTCATCACATCCGGTGGTATCCCTGTCATGTCAGCATGGGACCAAGCAAAACAGTCCACGTTAGCTTTTAAAAATTTAATCAACATACCTCGCATATCTGAGCTTAAATTGGCTCCAATGTAAACCTTCCGTTCAGGCCACTGTTCGAATAATATCACACCTTCGAGTTCTTCAATTGTTGTTTTGATATTTTCATTCTCTTCAGGTTCTTGAATTGTATCAGGTCTCGAGTCTAAATCCGTCTTTTCTTGTTCAACTGAGGTTTGATCCTTGAATCCTTCAACTGTTTCCTGTAATTGCTATTTTTTTTATTTACAGTGCTCGTACCTGTTACAGCGTTGATACTCCTAGCTGTCTGCTGATCCCCACGAATTTGGCAAATTCCCCATGGTGATGGGAATTTAATAACTTGATGTAGAGTTGATGGGACAACATCCATATCATGTATCCACGGTCTCCCCATGATCATATTGTAAGCCATTTCCATATCTACCACCTGAAATTTAGTTTCTTTAACAACACCTGCAGCAAAGGTTGTTAGAATTACCTCTCCTTTTGTTACCACACGTGAATTGTCGAAGCCTGACAAGGTATGCGTCTTGGGTATCATTTTATCTTCAGCTTGCATTTCACGCAATACCCTTAGTAGTATAATATTTACGGAACTCCCTAGATCAATCAAAACTCGTTTTACATTAGTATCATGTACAAGTAAAGATATTACCAGTGCGTCATTATGTAGAGTTATCACTCCTTCGGTATCTACATCATCGAATGAAATACTTTCATTTTCTAAAACCTGCCTTACCCGTTTCCCGTGTGTAATTGTTACTTTAGAAACCTTGTTGGAGGCTGTGTAGGTTATGCCGTGAATATCTTCTCCCCCACTTATCACATTCACTGTTCTCTTGGGTGAAGGAGGCTTTGGTGGCTCTTGCCTATTTTTCATATAGGCTTGTTTACCTTTTTCACTAAATAACTCAGTGAGGTACCCTTGCTTCAATAGATGGTCCACTTCACTCTGCAAGAATCTACATTCTGAAGTTTTGTGCCCGTGATCATTGTGGAATTCGCACCAATGATCTGGATTGCGTCTATTTGGATTTGACCGCATCTCTTTTGGCCACCGCACCTTATCTCTCATACTTCTCAAAACATCCACGAGCTCAGAGGTAGTGACATTAAAGTTATATCCGCCGAACCGTGCCTTTAAACTTCTGTCATCATCTCGTGACTCTTGTTTGTTCCGATCATTTCTGAATTTCGATGAAGAACCAGAGTTCCTATTCCTCGATTTTTTATCATATTGCTGGCTATCTTGTTTTGACCGTGGGTCTTTTCCTACAGGTCCCATATATGGATCGTACCTGTTTTTACCTGATCTTTTTTCGGTTTCTGATCTTCTGGAACCACCCCTTTCTTCATGATGAAACTTAGGTACGGTATCTTCTTCAATTTGCAGCTTCGTACTATACCTGTTGTAAACATCATTCCACGTGATTGCAGGGAATTCTCGAAGGCTTTCTTTGAGTCTTCTCGTGGCTTCAGAACTTTTGTCATTTAAATTACTTGCAAAAGCTATTGCAGTCCAGTTGTCAGGCACACGGGGTAGAGTCATTCTTTCACGCTGGAATCTATCAACAAAGTCTCTGAGCAACTCTGAATCTCCTTGTTTGATTTTGAAAATATCTTCCATTCTTTTCTCAACCTTTTGTGCTCCCGAATGTGCTTTAATAAAAGAATCTGCAAGCTCAGCAAAAGAATTTATAGAATTTTAAGATAAAAGAGAATACCAGGTTAATGCACCCTTGGTGAGTGTTTCTCCAAATTTCTTGACCAGTACTGATTCAATTTCTTGTTTGGTCAAGTCGTTGCCTTTTACGCCTGTTGTAAATGCAGCACGTGGTCACGTGGTCACGTGGGTCTGTAGTACAATCATATTTCGAGATGTCAGGCATTTTGAACTTTTTCAGAATTGGAAGGGGAGCAACACTTGGCTTCCAAGGTTGTTGTGAGTATTTGTCCATGTCAGCTCCTTTTATTACAGGCGGAACTCCAGAGATTTGCTCAATACGTTCATTTTGTTCCTTAATCTGTTTCTGCAAGGTTAGTACTAAATTTTGCAAATATGAATTATTTGAATTACCTGGTCCCCCTTCCTGTGGTTCACTGGTGGTTCTTCCATTTCCAGAATTAACAAGACCAGAACGGGGATTCTCTAATGTATTATTATTAGGAGTTGGTGTGGGTGGTGCAGCAGGCAATCGACTAACTAGAGCCTGAAGAGCTTTGCCGACCTGTGCATCAATTAGCTTTTGTAAAGTTTCATTTGTACCACCTTCAAAGTGTTCAGATAGTTCTTGTTGATCAGCACGAGATTCAGGAGTGCCTTCACGAGATTGACGTGGTGAATTTTGAGGGGAGGGAACCACTTCAATCTTATGTAAATCTCCTTGATTTTGATGGATTTGATTTTCAGGGTTTCCCAAAGTGTTTACATTGTTATTGTTGGTGTTGTTGTTTGACATGGTGATAACAATGAACAAGATGTAGCTTAAAAGAAAAGATTATCAGAGTCCCGACGACGGAACCAATTTGTTTAACCAAAAATCTGAGTCTTTGGTCAAAGCTATAAAGAAATTCGGGTTACTGATAATCAGGAGACGAAAATTAAATATTTTTGAGAATGATGATAAAGCAGTAAATAGTTTTATATTTCAGTAAGATCTCAATAGTATTTCGTGTCCTTACAGATGTTGAGTCTTTCCCCTTTTATAGTTGATTCTAGGAGAAGATATAATGTCTTTGTCTTAATGAGGCAATTATGAGCAATAAATGATATTTAAAAGAAATGTTACACAATCATTTCTATTTAATTCAGATTCTCTAACGTATTTGACATTTAATGCTGTATTTAGACTCTTTTACGTCATCAGATTCGTGTTTTCAACTTCTTCTGATCTTTGATCTTTAAACGACTCGAATAGGTACGAGACTCGTACCTATTTTAGTAACGGTCCACACCTATGTTGCTTTCTTTTTCCCCTCGCCCGTGCCTCTTGGCTATTTATTGCGTTTTGACCTTTTGACCAGTCCACGTGTCATGACACGTCATCTTCAATATTCTGACTCAGTTTTTTCCCAATACAATCATGAGCACTAACTTTGTTTTTTAAGAACATTGTTATCAATTTCTAATCATACGTACAGCTAAATAAAAAAGAGTGATATTAATCTCATTTTTTATGTTTTTAGTACTACACTAATTATTTCAGACATGATATTCAAAAAGACGTCCGTACTACTACTAGTCAGATCTCAAAGTAAAGATCAAAGAGGAAATTAAAATGGAAGGATCTCACAATTGCATCTGTTGGAAAACACGTACACTAAGTCCATTATATTCATAGATCAGTGCTGCCAAACATTAAATTCTGTTGGACTACAATGATTAACAAGAATGGTGCAAAAATTTAAGCTAAGATTTAATTAATATAACTTCATCGTGTCAACTATACTTCTTCACTATAACAAAATTTTGGTGTTTGACCTATATATAGCCAAATCCTTGTATATTTACAAGATTGTGTTATAATTAAAGTGCCAGAACATTAAGAAACGAAACTCTACTTTGGATCAATTTCTTGTACAAGCTTTGTAATCCAGCCTCAAATCCCTCGATGCTCATATCAAGCGTCTGTAATCTCCTTCGTGCAACGTTGCCATCAACCTTGGTTTCATTGTTCTTAATATGTTGGCGAAGAGAGTCAAGAGCTATATCAACACTGCCCATGTCACTGAAAATTTGGCCACCTTGAGAAGAAGCTGATGATTTGGTGATCATCAACTTTGAAATCATTAACCACCCTCTAGGCTTTATTTTTGTATCTTGGTATGACAAAAATACCAACAGGGCCTTAAACACAGATGTAGTAACAACTGTTACTTCTCTTAGCACTCGAATTACCATCGATAAGTGTTGTTCAATGTCCCAGAAAACAGAAGATCCAACTCTGTTTTCCATTTGCTTCAATCTCCTCAAGTTCTTTACTATCTCCTTCTTCATGTTCTTCCTGAAGTTAAGATAATTGCTAATATCCTTCTCAATGCTTGAATCTGCACCTTTTCGTCGTAAAGCTGACTGAAGATGTTGCATTTGTTCCTTAATCATACAAAATAAGTTTCTAATAGTGTCACATGACTCAAGTAACTCAAGAGATCCCTCTAGTGCCTCTTCTACTATGGCCCCATTTTGATGTTGGGCAAGAGCTTTTTGTGTGTTTGAACACTGAATTAGTTCCTGCACACAATTGTATAATTGTACAAGCCCAAGAACTCCAGCCTGAATTGTCTCTGCACTATGGGACGACGTTTCGAGGTTTTTCAGCTTGTCTAATTCAGCTTCAATTTTTAGTCCATTAGGATTTAACCTGGAAGGCAAGCTAATGGACCTAACAGGACAAGGTAAATTTTTAGACTTAGCCATTGGTTTTTTGAAGAAAGGTTTAGTTGATTTTTGAGGTGAAGCTTGGATGTAACAATGATTCAAGAATGTACTTATAGGGACATGACCTTTTTGTATAATTAATTTGCATGTGACAACAACGTAGGCAATCAAATATTTTTTTAGTAATCTTGTTACATCATTTACCAACAATATGCAATTATTTTACAATTTTATATCCTGCATCTTATGGCCTCAGAATTAGCAACGTTTTCGCATTCATTACTAAATTGAACGAATTCTGAATTCAATCATTGACTACAGAGTGCGCTAGAGCTGCATATGCCTTGGTTCCTCACAACAATTTTCTGCAAGATTCCCTTCTTTTGGATTTTAATCGTATCTTTGAAATAAGCCTTTTTTAACATACATAGGGAAAGGTTGATGTTTCTAGACATTATTAATCCATAGAGAATCAGGAAAATGCATTGAACCCATTGTCGTTTCTTAATTTCTAACAAATTTGGATTGGTTAAACAGCCTAGGGTTGAATTGAGAAAGAGCTAGACGTAGGGTTTTAGGTGAACAAGAATCATTTAATTAGCTGGAAAACATTTTGATTACAAGAATTACTCTATATATTTTGAATGGGTAATCGGTTGTGTTTTGGGTAGACAAAGAATAACTTTAGGTTGTATGTACGTAATTATCGTATCTTGAAAATTGAGCTAGGTTTAAAAAGATTATGGAGCACATGAATAAATAAAGATTTGGTATGGAGGAGGGCAGCGACTTGTTGGGTAACAAATGCAACAGAGAAAGATTAAACATTTGTTTTTTAATTCATGCTTCTGTGAGTGAATTAATTTGCCATTAATTCAGCTTTACCTCACTAGAGTACATCAAATTAGTGTTACTTCTAAATTTAGAGTTAGTGAATGAATTAGAATGAATGAGATCCAATATATAAACAACAACAACAAAAATAAAAAATAAAAAATCCAATTTGCAAATAGAGAAGGTGTTTTCGATAGACCCCGACTTAGGTCAGCAAACTCGCAACAATAAAGCAAAAGAAATATAGTGATGAAAAAATCATGAAAAAAGCAGTAACAAAACCGAAACAGAAGCAACACCAGATAGTAATATATATTTATATATTTAAATTTCTTTTGCATGCATATCGGTGATTCGAGCTGAGAGTAATATCTTTAGTTAAATACTTGAATTTGCTTAACTGTTCTTAAATTTGCGTCTAGTAAGAAATAAGATGAGAGGGACCAAGACACCCCATTGGCACAGAGGTACACTGAAACCTAGGATAATTAACAAAACATGTGATAACAGTGTCAGAAAATACAGAGAATAGAACCTTATCCATGAATGTACATACTGCAGTTTTGAATTTCTACAGAATTCTGCAAAGGAAACCAAGAGACAATCAAGCAGATTTCTTGTTCGCAATTTCTATCAAGGCAAGAGACATTAACATGTGACTGAGAGTCATAAGCACTCTCCCACTAAAGTGGAAATCTCAATCGGAAATTCATGAAATGGAGCAATACAGGATAATGTAGCCTATTCTGTAACCCGGCTCAATCTAATCGATTTACAAAATGTGGGCCATTTTTGTCATTTTACGGACATAATTCAACTTTCATTGAAAATCTCGTCAATAAAATGATCAAAAACCGTTTGCATCTACTTTAAAATTGATGTAAACTTAGTTGAGACCATTTTTGTTGGCCGGCCCGTTCTATTAATTTGACTTATATGTTACTTAAGGTAATAGTCAGAAGTTAAGTTTAGACATAAAATATCATGTCAAAACTTAGTTTAATCAGCCAAATCATTTTGGTTTCCAAGAAACTTGTACAAAATAATATTGCAAGTAAAATGGCTCTGAAATTGCTAAGCTTGTGCCTGGTAAACTGAGAAGGATATAGTAAATGTGCTATAGGAGCAAGCTCAATCATGTTTTAGTTTGCTCCTAGGGAAAATGCTGAGGGTTTCCATTTGTATGTCATCCCTTCAAATCTACTTACCTTCTGATCCATATGGCTACATACTGTGAACATTCAATTGAAACAAGCAACTCGCAGATACGATATCTTGTCTCACCCAAGTAATATATAAGACAGGGAGAAGCAGGAAATTTCAGACACAAAGAGCTACAACAATGCAATTTTGCAAGCAACATCCACAATTATCCTAAGCAACAGAGATCCAAATTGGACAATTTAACAGAGCTAAAATCGACTCCCCTGCTTCATTTCAGAAATGACACGGAGCATACAGAAACTGATGATGGTCTGTCGATCTATTCAATCAGCTTCATATCAGGATCCTTCTCAGGATAAAGGTTGTTTGTGGTTTCAATCTCTGATAGCACATATTCAAAAACAAGATGGTTTCTGAATTTAGTGTGCTAGGTGTACTCAGATTTCGACACAATTAGCAAAGTCAATATTGAAAAAGTTAATTAAGTTTCAAGTCAGATAAGCTGAGGCCTTGTGCCTTAAAATGTTGGTTCAACATCTTGGGATCACTTCCAGCAACTCTAACTCTTTCCATAATTAATCAGCTCCTTACTAACCCAGCTATTAACCTCATTAGACTATGAAGGAACCAGCTTACATTTGAAAGCACATCTCTTGAATGCCTATAGTGTATACCCAACTTCCGTTCATATGCTTCTAAAATCTAAACAAGTGCACAAGTGGCTAAGGTGTAAGTAAAAGCTATGAAATGCTTCCGAAAAACACAGGGAGAACAGAATGCTGGCAGATAATCTAAGCTTTAACGGCTGAGAAGTCATTCATTCAATCAATCGCTCTGCGTTTATGCCAGGCCAAAACTAATTGACACAGAGAGCCACTGTTCACATAATTCAAATGATTATTAAACCAGCATGGCTGACATGAAAGAGTAAAGATACAGAGTGTTTCAAAAGAATAAACTTTTGCTGGTTAAAAACTAGCACAATTCAGGTAAACACGAAAACTATGAAGAGGCAAAAGGATAGGAAAATCATGTTAAAAAAGGTATAAAAAGGCCAAAAAGACTTTTACTTCAGTGTTTGAGAAATTTCAGGACCCAAACTACTAATGACATATGTCAAGAGCCAGATCCCTAGGAACATAACAGTCTTGGGTACACAACTACATGTGTTTATATTGGCCTCTATTTCTTTCCCACACAAACAGAAAACAACATCATGTTGAAGTTTGCCTTTTTCATCTTCGTAGCTGCAAGGATAAAGCACCAAACATTTCTAGATGCTAAGATGGCCTTAGATTTTACAAACTGATGACAATATGGGTTTCAGCTCAGCAGTATACTGTATACAAAGAGAAATTTAGTGTAAATTTTCTAAATAATTTGGAAAATAGTAAATGTTCCATCACTCTCCCAGCTTGATAAATCCTAGTGATATGTAAAATTAGTTCCAACACATAACTCCAGCCATATGAACAACTAATTTTTTTTATTGGTGCCATATGTACAATTAATTCAAACGCTCTCCTGTGTATTTCTTAATATGAAAAAAGTACATAAAAGGGATCAAATGACAACACGTAAATTCTCTAAGAAAGAACAAAAATGCCCATGAATAAGTAAAACACTTCATATGAATCAGGATACCAGCAATGGGGGTCAAATGACAAGTCCCTGTTCTCTAGCTTTCTTAAGCCACTTCAACGTGCTCTCCAACGTAGTATAAGCAGCAACATCTGTCAAACTCTTGCTCTCTACTGCATAATCAAAAACTTCATAAGCTTCTGCTACTCTGCCATTCCTACAGAGCGCTCTGAGAAACGTCCCATATGACCCTGTCTCAAGCTTCATACCATTCTTCTTCATAACATCATACAGTTCCATCCCCTTATCCAACAACCTTGCCTTACATAACCCATGAAGCAACGTATTATATGTACACGAATTAGGAGCACAGCCCCGTGCTTCCATTCTCTCCAACAAAGCCAGCGCTCCTAATGGATCTCCTTCCCTACACATCCCATTCATTAACGAAGTATACGTTACTGCATCCGGAATATGGCCCTCCTCCATCATAACACTCAAAAACTTCTTAGCATCTTTCACCCTTCCCGACTTCGACAATCCATAGATCAATGTATTATATGTCACAAGGTCAGGCTTCACTCCTTCCTCCTGCATTTTCTTGTATACACTTAACACTTCACCCCCTTGACTTAACATACAATAACCCTTCATGATTGTATTAAAAACATAGCAATCAGGCTTATATCCTTCCTCACTCAACACCCCCAACAATCGAGTCGCCTCCCTGAGATTCTTACTGTTACATACATTATCGATCATAATAGTATAAGTAACAAGATCAGGCTTTATATCAAAACCCTCCCTCATTTCTTTAATAAAGCTATTCATATTACTCAAAGACCTGTTCTTGCATAGGTGCCTGACAATAAAATTGTAAGTATAGGTATCAGGTGGAGAGTCTTTAGAGGAAAGTTCTTTCACCAGCTCAATGGCTTGCTCTTCACGGTTCGAAGAGCAAAGGGTCCTCACAGCAATGTCTGTGGAGACCTTATTTGGTGGGAAACCATTGGAAGTCATGAGATTGAGAACCTGATGAACAGGGGATAAAGAATTGTCAACTGACTTGCAAGATTGGATGAGGAGAACATGGTATGTATATCTGTCTGGAGAAAAGGGTGGGTGAGTCTTGATCATGTGATTGAGGAAAAAGATTGAATCTTGGAGAGTAGAATTGGAGGAAAATGATTGGAGTATTGAATTATAAAACTTAGTGTCTGAAGGTACATTTTGGGGATTGGAAATGAGGGAATTGAAAAGGGTTTTAGCATCAGAAAGAGTTGTTGAATCAAAGGCTACAATAGATGGAAGCTGGGGTTGTTGAGTAATTGATGTGGGTTTTTTCTTGGGTGAATGTGATTTTTTGGGGAAATAATGGGGTTTTGAGGTAGGGGGTTGGGATGGAGATGGGATTTTTTGGTGAGGAACAGAAGAAGATGGAGTTTTAATGAGAGTGTTTACAGCAAAGTTAGCTGACCTTAAGGAAGGTGGTAGTTTCCCCATCTTCTCTGAGCTTGTTGTTCAGATTCTTTCAGTTTTTTCCTTCTGGTAAAGGACTAGATTAGGGTTCTGCAAGGGTTTAGCATTTTGAGCTTCTGTCGGTACAGTATGTATGCCAAGGGAGAGAACTACGCACTCACGCAGTACAGATTTGGGTGTCTTTCTTGGGAGACAAAAGAAGCCCAGAGATTAGAAAAGGCCCTTTGGACTGCAAACAGCCCATTTCGACTAAGAAGCCTGCAAAAGGGCCTCCTGGACATGGGAGATTTGCGCAAATAGCATACTTTGATGCCACTATTTATTTGTAAAAATTGCACGGGACGTCCTATTTCGTCGCCCTCATTTAACCTATATCCATTTTTTTAAAATTTTTTAACTTGTACCCACTTTTTAAACAACTTCAGCTCTCTTTCTCCTCCTCCTTCTCCTCCTTCATTTTCTTTTTTCTTCTTCTACAACGATGACTTCAACATTGCTTTCTTTGATTAATAAAGCTAAAGCAAATATACTGAGGACTTCCATTTGGATTATTACAACATTAAAAACCAGTTTCCTCATTGTCTGGAAACACAACTCCGTCATGAAGAAGTGAACGTTGTAAAAGGTTTGGAACTCCTTATCCATGTTCTAGAATTGTCAAAGTAACTGGTAGTACTAGTTTTTCTTTCTTTCTTTTGTGGGATTTTGTAAAATTCTTTTTAGCTATCACAGAATTTTCATATGGACTACCATTTTCAGTGCAGGTGCAAAAGTTCTCTTCTTTTTGTCCATTTCGAAGTTTTCGATAACTCCAAATTCCAATAAATGGATTGAATTGGGATTCCCAAGTTACAAAGACAAAAACTTCAGCTCTACAACTGAAGTTTCCCAGTTACAACACAAAAGCTTCAACTCTAGAGCTGAAGTCCCAGTTACAACACAAAAATTTTAGCTCTAGAGGTAAAGTTCGCCAGTTACAAAACAAAAACTTCAGCTTTAGAGCTGAACTTCAGGCCCGACTACTAGATTGCTGAAGTTTTGCGTGATTGTCTTTGCTACTTCAGCCCCGTGTGTTGAAGTTATGCGAAAAAGCGGGTACGTTTGCAATTTTTTTTGCAAAGCGGGCACAAGTTAAAATGTGACACAAAAAGCGGGTATAGATGCAAATGCCCCTATTTATTTTTGGAATTTTTACCTCCTATAGCAAAGGCTACCACCTTATCTATTTTAAATAAATACTATTTAAAAAAATTATATTCTATAGATACCTTTTAAGGTTTATAGCAAAATATTTAATTTTGGTTACCTCTTAACCCTAAGCCACTAAATACGCTATTCAGTCATACTATTTCTTTCTCTCTCTACTTTGATACATCCCATTCTCTTCCCCCATTCCCTGAAAATATGATGCTCAATCTCAAAATTCTCTCACCCACACTATTTTCTTTTCATTCCGATCAATTCTTGCACCGAATATTGAATTGCGATTTAAAAGCAAATCAAATCCCTAACCAAACAAAGAAACAACCGATGTCATGAACTATGAAGCACCTTAGATAGCAAAGAGAAGAAAGAGAATTAATTCAATCTGAGCACCGACAAAATATAAAGCCTTGGATAGAAATAGAGAAACAGAGAACTATGAAGAACCTTAGATAGCAAAGAGAAGAAAGAGAATTAATTCAATCTGACCACCGACAAAATATAAAGCCTTGGATACAACGACCGATGGAGCAGCGGCGATGGAACAGCGGACGACCGAGATTGAATCTGTTGGGTAGCAGGTAATGAAAAAAGGTGTCGCGTGTTGTACCTTCAAATCTTAAAGGTGTCGCGTGTTGTACCTTCAAACGTTGCTACGACGGATTCGCCGGAAATTAGGGTTTGTTCTTGAACAAAGACGACAGAGCTTGGGGTTGAGCAACTTGATTTTCTGTTAATATATTTCAATGTATTTTCATGTATTTCATTATATTCATTGTCTTTTTTTCCGTTGTAATTCAATGTATCTCGTTGTATTCTATGTATTTCATTGTATTCACTATCTTTTTTCCATTGTATTTCAATGTATCTCGCTGTATTCTATGTATTTCATTGTATTCACTATCTCGCTATATACCATGAATGTATTCATATTTTTTTTAATTAATATAATTTATGTATTCAAATGTATTATATAATTTCTCTGAAGATTGCTATGTTTTTGGGGTATTTTTCGGTTGAGAATCTTTTTTATAACTGAAAATACAAATTTTGTGTGTTATAATTGAGTTATATTAGGAGTCTATTATGTTAGTTGATTCACTTTCCGTTTTAAAAACAGTATAATCCCCTATTTCACGCCGTGAATACAGTCGAATACAATAATCTGTCCAGCTGTAATCCCATGTTTCACTCCATGAATGCAGTTGAATACGCTCGAATACAACAACTGATTAGCTGGACTTCCATGATTCACGCCTATTTTTGCTATTGTATTCATGAATACAATAGATTAAATATATCAAATACATCTTATAACCACAAAAAATGTATCTATAATCTGTAATATAGCAAATGATATCTATAGATGACTAATTACTACTAAAAAAATAGTATTTTATGAAAATTTCCCTTTATTTTTTGACCTTGATAAGAAAACATTGGGAAAAGAACCTCTACTCGAATTTTGGAAACCGCTTCTAGACAAAAAGATTATATAGTGATCATCAAGATTTGCTATAAAACATGGTAAATTGCCATAACTTTTCATATGGTGGTCACTAGAATTTGCCACAAAACATGATAATCGCCGGAAACTTTCATCGTAATCATTAGGGTCCGCAAAACATTGCATTCTCCAAAATAATTCTGGTGACATGCTTTAAAATTTTGGCAGCGGGTAGTTACCAACGCATTTCTTAACAGTGTCAAAGTATAAAAGGTTGTACTTTATATCTGTCGTCCATGTAATTAAAAGGATTCCGTTTTATGGTCATTGTGGATATATACTTGTGCTCTTATTAGATTGCTTTTCATAGCGAAATAAAAGAAATAGTACTGATGATTAATTTTGATAATACATTTCTCACCATTCACCAGGCCGCATTGATGATTAACTCATTCTCATATGCAAGACAAGAAACAGGAAGAGAACATGCATGAAACACCACACACTCTTTTTAACGTTTAGAGAAATAGGCAAGAGATCGATCTTAGTTTGGATGGGCCAAACTTTATTATTTATATTTATACCTCATGATGCCACACATGATAGTAGTACATAGATAGACGGTAGCAACTTATTTGTAGAAAGAGAACTATATATATAATAGTAAGTATAACTTAGCAGACTAAGGTATTTACTGCCCAAAAGGCCTTTGTTTAGCGCAGTCCAAATTGTTGCCAGCGTCGACTCCAAGAATCTGACAGTATCTCCTGTAGAAGCCAATTCTGTTTTCCATATTTTGATTAGAACCTTTTCCACATTCAATTCCTCCATTGATGGTGTTGGTGATTAAACCATAGCCAGGGACACGACCAGCAGATGAATCAGCTCCTGATGGTCTCCATTTACCAGTAATGACGTCGTGGGCCGATGGCTTTGGTTGCTGCGGTGTCATCCAGAACCACAACGCTGTCTTGAATGAAACCACGGCGTTATTTGCAACTGCATCTGGATTCTTTAACAAATCCACTCCTATGGCTTTTCCAGCTGGTCCATAGTTGTAGTTACTACATGTCATAATATTGATAGTTGACTACAAAATCATGTATTACATGGGAATTTTGTTGGGATTACGTAAGAAAGTTAGTAGGAAAGTAAGTTTCATGCGAATTTTCCTTCTGAAAAAATTTCGATGGAAAAACCTTTGTAGGTAACTATTATCTACTAATTGTAGAAATCCCTGGTAGTTTACTTGGGATTTTAAGTCCGCATAAAAATTAACTGGGTTTTAAATTCAAATATAAATTACCTACGAATTTTTCCATACGAAATTCTAGATATTCGCATGAAAGTTTTGGTAAAAAATTACTGGAACTTGGGGTTTTTCTTGCGGAGTTTTGTAGGGAAATAACTGCAAGTCCATCCCCATGAAAATTCCCCAGTGCATGTGCCGAAATTTTTAGACGAAAAATTTAGAATTGCTATATTTTTATATAAAGTCAACTCTCCTATATATGTATATTTTATATATAATATATAAGATATTCCCCACCTACAGACAAGATATATACTACAGTATCCAATCATATCATTTATGATGAAAAAGTAAAGTACTAAAAAACCTTCCCTAAATATATATAGTAACCCACCCTGCATATTTGAGGTTTTCTCAAGCCTTACCTGGGAAGTTATTTCTAGATGCTTAGCATATAAAGTGCAAACATTTACAATTCTTGGGCGATGTGGGACAAGAATATCCCACTACCGCTTCCCCATGTAGTACCATTTACTTACTAATGCTTACCTCTTATTTATTTATTTTGTTTTGTAAGAGGATGCATTAAGTAAGGAATCCATAAATCAAATGACTCTTTTCCAAGTAATAGCAAAATATATTTATATTACTTTCAAATTTAGGTATCCTTAGTTATTTTTCAAATTTTCATTTATATTTTTCGAATGACATATTAGTTTTTTTTAATATAAAAAATACATTAATTAACAAGAATTAAATACATTATACATGATAATTAGTAAGAATTATTTCACTAATCCTAATAAAATATATGTGATTAAATTATTTTAATAATGGTAGAATTTGATCAAGAGATGTTGTTAGAAAGTAGAGTTATAAGATCATTCGATATTAAGTTTCAATACTAACATTCTCAAACTATATCATTTTATATATGCTATAATTGAATTTTATGTAATCAAATACATGTGAAAAAATGACACAATAAAACTTAGTTGAATTATGCTTAGAAATTAAACTTAAATCACTACTAGAAATTTGGCAAAAATCGATCACAGTCGATCGACCAAAGTTGGTCGGTTTTTCAAAATATATTTTTTTTACGAAACCGATCAACTTTTCTTTGGCGCAAAAATGCGGGAAACTATTATTAAGTCCCACAAAATTTATTTTTCAAAAAATCGACCAACTTTGGCTGATTTTTCATTTAAAAGAAATTAAAATTAAAAATTAAAAATTAAAAAACCCGATCGAAATCGGTCGGTTAATTAGACCGATTATTTTAAAAAACCGACCAACTTTGGTCGGTAATTCTATTTTTTAATAAAATCGGCAAACTTTGGTCAGTTATTTTGGTGCGAAAATACAATTAAAGAGTATAAATGAAATAAAAGAAAGTCTTAAAACAAAATGCACCAACGGTCTAGTGGTAGAATAGTATCCTACCACAGTATAAACCCCGATTCGATTCTCAGATGGTGCATTTTTTAATTTCATAATTAAATACCGACCAACTTTGGTCGGTTTTTTCGTCAACTTTTTTTTGAATTTAATTGACCG
This sequence comes from Nicotiana tabacum, assembly GCF_000715075.1. NCBI lineage: Eukaryota > Viridiplantae > Streptophyta > Magnoliopsida > Solanales > Solanaceae > Nicotiana > Nicotiana tabacum. The sequence continues at coordinate 144,851,763 of NC_134082.1, forward strand.
ACTAAAGTTGGTCGGTAATTTTCAACCTACTTTGGTCGGTATGCCCTTCCGACCTTCAAAATAAAGTCCACACATAAATGGTCGCGTTTTGGAAGGTTATTTGCCATTATCGAACAACTTTGGTCGGTTTTTTTGGTCGGTTTTGCCCGAATTTCTAGTAGTGAATAGGTGTCAATCATTTTGTTACACTTAGTATATTTTCTGATGATATTAGTTGAAATATGTCAAATGTAGTAGTATCATAGCTTTATTATGTCCTTTATGTTAACCATATTTAATTTTTAATTCTTAAAATAATTTACTTTGTGGTAATTATTTTGTTATTGAATTTACTGAAAAAAATAATAACCGACTACGTTAAGCTTAATGACTTATAATGCCCAATCCAAATATATATAAATCATTAAATTTTATATAGGATCAACAATTTACATTTACCTACACATAGATCGGGAACAAATTATAATAGATAAAATTAGTTCATATGGATATTTTTCACATATCAAGTTTTTGTAACTTTCAGAAAAAGATAGTTTTTAATGTAAAAGGTAACATCTTCTTAGAAATTTAAATAATATTTTAAAAGTATTTAAAGAATTTTAAACTTAAATATATAGTTATAAAATCCTCGGGTAAATTCCCAAATATTATTTATCAAATTAAAACAACAATAATAAAATTTCTATATAAATCCTAAGAACAAATCCCCAATCAAAACCGCATAATGAAATACTCAAAAAATAATTTTTGTTTAAAACCACACAAATAATCTCTAGTTAATTTCGTAGGTAATAAAATTTCTAGGTAAATCCCAAGCTATATTACCAAAAATAAATTTCTAGCAAAAATTACAATAATATAATCCCCATATAATTCCACCAAATAAGTAAATCCAAAGAAAAATAATTTAGAACTAAATTCGCATCAACCAAATCTCTAGGTAATTACCAAGGTAAGAAAATTCACACGTAAATCTCCAAGAAAATATCCCTAACTAAATTTGTAGTAATAATATCCCCAGGTAATTCTCCAGTTAAGATAATCCCAAGATAAATCTCCAAGAAACAATCTCCAGCTAAATCCGCAGCAACAATATCCCCAGATAATTTCCCAAATAAGCAAATCTCCAAGAAAATATCCCCAACTAAATTCACATGTAAAGTTACCTAGGGATTTTCCTTCCGATTAATATAGGATTTATTTTCCATTTTCTTTATTTTTTTTACCTGCGGATTTTCCTACGAAAATGTACTTGCCAATTTATTTCCGTTCGTAATTTCCCAGGTAATATTTTGGTGCATAATGGCGCCAAAGTTACCTATGGATTTTCCCAGGAAAATATTTATCGCAAGTAATATTTAACCAAAAAGTGAAATTTCGGTTAAAGCCTTAATTTAGAAGAACTCGGGTTACTGATAATCAAAGAATGAATAATGGAAAGTGATTTTTGCCAACAGTAAGATAACAAAGTAAAACCAATGTATTCAGATTGTATTTTTTGTGTGTTTACAATTGACCCATTCTTTCCCTTTTATAGCTATCTTGGAAATATGCGTTTTGCCTTTGTCATAATAAGGTCATTATAGACAATTTTAAAGACATTAAATGCTACGTTACATAATTATTGTATTTTAATACAGATTTTTTAACGTTTTTAGTATTTAATGCTCATTAAATACTGTATCTGTACTCTCTTGTGCTGTCAGATTCATTCTCCTTAATTCTTGGACTTAAATAGGTACGCGCGTTGAATCTTTTGAGTATCCGCTCGTGTCTCCTCTTATGCCTCTGCTCGTATATGTTGCAACTCGTGTCTCTTTGCCAATCATAACTCTTTGACCAGTCTACGTGTCATGACATGTCATCTTCCAATCACTTTAATATGTAAACTCAATTTTTCCCAATACAGATAGTCCCTCCCTACTTGCCATTTATTCATCAATTGAATATTTGGGAAGTGGAAATCATTAAACGGGAATTTTTGTCACCATTAATGCTATAGCAGAATCAACGCTTCATTTGTCACTTCCATTTAATGCTCTTCACGCGTGGAACCCCTTTTACTGGTTCTGCAACTTTGCAGCGCTTTTTAAGGTTTTTTACGGCTTCACTAACCACGAAGTGTCAGTTCTCATTACTACTTTTCCATCATTGCACTTTTTTCCTTTGACGGTTGCTTCACAGTATAAATGTAGTTTTCTTCTTTGTCTTTATCACATAAAGTTCTCAAAATATTCAGTTCTTGAATCTTTGTTTGTTTCTTCCTCGTACTATCATGTCTTCATCAAACCCTAACCCAAGAAGGGTCCCCATAGTTGATAACTTCTCTAATGCCCTCAGTAGGAGCAGAAAAGAAGGTAGGCTTCGTAATTTAGGATCTTCATCCTTGCATGGTTCTTCTCTTCCTTCGCCTAGTTCTGACCCTTCTTCTAGAACTAGAGGTTCTCTTTCACACATATCTTCTTCTAGATGTAAAGAATCTTCTGAACCTCTTCGTGAACCTCTAGTAGAGGAGATAGTTCCTGCGAAACTATCTTTCTATAAGGACAGAGAATCTCTTAGAAATCAAGTATCTTCTTTAGATCGTGCTGATATCTATCCCACTCAAATTACTAAAGGTTTGATTTCTTTAGTCCGTAGATACTTCCATTGGAATCATGACTTTCCTATCATTATTCCTAATCCGAATCAAAGAATTACCTCTTACTTAACCAATTTTTCCTTTGTCTATACGTACCCTTTCACATTAGGATTCAAACCTGCTATTGATCTTGTTATTCTCGTGTTCTGTCATTTCTTTGATATTTGCTTAGGTCAATTGGCCCAATAATATGGAGGGTTGTTTCCTGTTTGAGGCACTTGACCAACATATCCAGTGTGCTTTTTTACTTTCCCACATCTAATTCATCTTTACTCCCCTAGACTCTTTCGTAATGGTGTTTTTACACTAGTAGCCAGGAGCAAAAGAGTTCTAGTTAGCCCTAAAGATGACAAAGATCGTGGCTGTTATGCCAGGTTTGTTGCTGCCCCCACTGTTGGTTTAGTGGGTGATAAAAACGTTCCCTTCCCTGAGAAGTGGAATTTTGCACGTGAATCTTCTAACTTTCTCGTATCTTTTTCTTCAATTTTGTTGATTTTTCTAATTTTACTTTTCTTTTCTAGCAACCATGAGAGTTGTGGAAGATGTTCCCAATTTCCGTGATTGGGTAGGAAGGTTGTTGAGTATTGCACCAATGGATGGTAGATCTTGGAAGACCCTTTCTCAACGTTTTGGTTGGAAAGTAAAAACTCATGGTAAGAGCTTTTATTTTATTTTACATATTGTTTTTTTCCGATACTTATCTCAATCCTTCTTTCTATCAGGATTTGCTATTCGAGGAGTTACTGCTGAGGCGGTTGCGGATTCTCGTATCTCTTTGGAAAGGGCTCAAGAAATAATTCTGGTCTCTTCATCGAAAAGAAAAGCCGTTGATGACCAAGATTCCAACGAAGAGGAAGACGGGGGTTCCTTGGTAGCAAGGCCACGGGCTCGTAGACGCATTATTTCTGATGATGAAGCAGAAGCATCCCCCCGTTGTTCTATTCCTCTTACCAAATCTATTGAATTCTTGGTAGTGATCCCTGATGATGTTGATGATGCTCCCGCTGCTGCTCATGATTCTGTTGAGCAACTTTTTGACCGCGGGTTTGGTAGTGAAAGTTTAGGTCCCGTTTCTGATGAAGCTCCCTTGGCTTCTTTTTCTTCTCCCGTGCATGTGACTCATACTTTGTCGATTATGGCTGCTTTCGTTCCTCCCCAGGCTATTTTTACTACTTCTACTATTCCTCCTTCGACAATTCCTCCTCCATCTGCTCACCGTACTGAGGTTGGCTGCTCAAGTAGGAGTGGTGCTATGAGGCAGGTGATTATTAAAGTCCCCGCTGACGGTAACCTTTTAAGGAAATCCGGTCAAGCAGATGTGTGGCTAAAGCCTTTAATTGGTCCTGTTGAGAGAGCTAAGCTAGAGAGCCATAGTTCTTTGACTTTGATGAATGACATTGTGCATGCTTCTTTAAAGGTATTCCTTTTTTCTAACTCTTACTTTGTCATTTTTCTACCTTTGGGATTCTCATTTCCTTCCCTTTCCCCCATTTTAGGCCAATCTCATCGGCACGAAGATGATGAAAAGGGTTACCCTCTCAGAGCAGTTAGTGCGTGATTATCAATTGGAGTCATATAATTGGAAAAAACAGTATGAAAGTCTTCAGATCGACGTGAAGTACTTAGAAGAAAGTAAAAGTACCTTGGAGAAGCAGGTGCGGGCTTTGACTTCGAAATTGGCAGTTGAAAAAGTCTTCCTCCAGTCAAGCAGACAAGGAAAAGGCTCATCTTGAAACTTCTTTTTCCGAGAAGCTTTCCAAGGCAAGTGAAGATATTAGAGAGTTGAAGGCTCTCTTGGATGCAAAAGAAGCCTATGCTGGTGAACCCGTGCAGAATTTGACTCAAGCCCAAGAAGACCTCTGGGTTTCTTCTGATAAGGTTTGCTCCTTAGAAAATTCCCACGCTTCTTTTCAAGCTATGAATCTGCCTTGGCTGAAAATGAAAAGCTAAGAACGAAATCGCTGACTGGGAAAGAGATTATGAGATCTTTGAAGATAAGTCTGCCATTGAAGTGAGTTGGGCGTTTTTGAATTCTCGCCGTGATAAACTTGTTAAAGCTAGCCAAGAGAATTTTAACTTGGAATCTGAGTTAGCTAAGATAAATGAAACTATTGAGAACACTCAGCAGAACCAAGATTTTCCTTCTCTTGTGGTCGACGCTTCTGCAAATGTTGAAGATGATACATATATCCTCACTCTTTCAAGCCAAGTTGAACCCGTTGTTGTTGATGTACCTACTTCAGTTCCTTCATCTACTCAGTGACAAGTTTAAGTTGTTTGAATTCCTTTGTGCCTTTTTTTTTCTTTTTGGAAAATTGTGGTTAAAACCCTTGGTCTTATTTGAGGGTTTGTTTTGGAAACTTAAGTCCCCAGACCTTTTATGGAGCAATATGTATAAACAATTTTTAGTTTATGACTAAGTTCATACTTAGTCTAAACTTTTAATATTAATAAGTTTTTCGTTACTATTTGAACTTCTGTTTTGTTTATTCTTGCCTTTATTTCTAAGGACTTACTGAATAACTTGCATTTTTACTCTTCAAAAAATGCTTCTGTTAACTTCATGAATACTTAAATTAATCATGAATTTTATAAAAGAGGGCCCTTTTATATTCGACACTTAATGAAGAAGACGTCTCAACTTCATAACGGTGTTAATATACGATAAAAGAAATAGGGATACACATGTTTCTTGAAATAACTTTGACAAGTTTTTATTTGAACTTTGTCTAGTTTTGAATAACACTTTACATGTATTTGAATTACATCTATAACTTTCTCGTAACTGTTTTCCTCATAACGGATTTAAAAGAAAAAATAAACACGAGGTTTTTATTTATAACCCGTTTCAATACATTGCCTTTACCCTAGCTATGGTAAGGTCTTTCTTTAGGCTTAGATCGTGACTTTGCTCTGTACTTGACTCATTCATTGAGTGAACTTTTCAGGCTTGATCTTTGATTATTTCCCAATCTTCTTTGCCTTTTTTATACACATGCATGTGTATATTATATAGTCCTCCACGTGTTTGAGCGTTGAAGTATGAAGCCTCGAGCACTTGATTGTTCATCTCATTTGGTCCTTTCCCTGAAAAGGAAAAAACATATGGGACTCGGAGGTGCGATTATAGATGAAGACTGCTTAGCCCGTTTGAATTTCTATCAAAATAATTGTAACCCTAGACCGGGAAGTTTAATTTATTCCACGTGCCTTGCAGGTCGTGACTCATCATTTAGTACGGGCTAGCTTTTTGCATATCATTTAAAATCATTAGTAAAATTTAACAATTCAAAAATTAAATTTTAAAATACGGATACCTAACCGTGGGTATTCCTTAGAAATAGTATCTCTTCAGGTGAACAACATTCCAATGTGAAGGTAGTATCTTGCTATCCTTTGTTTCCAGCTCGTATGCTCCTTTACCTGCAATATCATAAATCCTATAGGGTCCTTCCCATGTTAGACTTAATTTCCCTGCATTAGCTGCCTTCATAGATTGAAAACCTTTTTAAGCACAAAGTCCCCAATTTTAAAGAATCTTAGGCGTGCTTTTCGGTTGTAGTATCGTTCTATGACCTGCTTTTGTGCTGCCATTCTTATTAGTGCAGCTTCCCTTTTCCCTTCAAGTATATCAAGATTTATGCGCATTTCTTCGTTATTAGACTCATCTGACGCTTGTGTAAATCTTGTACTTGGCTCTCCTATCTCTACTGGAATTAAAGCTTCAGCTTCGTAAACCAATGAAAATGGTGTTTCTCTTGTACTTGTTTTTGCTGTTGTGCGGTATGCCCATAAAACACCAGGTAACACTTCTGGACAATTACCTTTGGACTCCTCTAAACGTTTCTTTAAATTATTGATAATGATTTTGTTTGTTAACTCAGCTTGCCCATTACCCACTGGATGATAAGGTGTGGATGTAATTCTTTTGATCTGTCAACTTTGAAAGAACTTTGTGATTTGCATGCCTATAAATTGAGGGCCATTGTCGCATATGATTTCCTTTGGTACACCAAATTGGCATATGATATTCCGCCAAATGAAATCTTTAACTTTTTTTTCACGCACTTGTTTGAATGCTCCTGCTTCTACTCATTTAGTAAAATAGTCAGTGAGTACGAGCAAAAATTTTACCTGTCCTTTTGCTTGTGGTAGTGGACCCACGATATCTATCCCCCATTTCATAAACGACCACGGTGCAGTGACCGGATATAGCAACTCTACAGGTCTATGCATATTATTACCGTACCTTTGGCATTTATCACATTTAGCCACGAAACTTTCCGCTTCTTCTTCCATTTTGGGTCAATAATAACCTGGCCTGATTAGGGTTCTTACCAGTGATCTTCCTCCTGCGTGATTCCCACAATGCCCCTCGTGTATTTCTCTCATCATGTATTCTGTCTGAGAAGGTCCGAGGCATCTTGCTAAGGGACCACCGAACATTTTCTAATAAAGATTGCCTTGCTTTAAGCAATATCGAGCAGCCTTTTTTTGAAGCGCGTGAGCTTTCCTCTTGTCTTCATGAACGATTCCATTCTGCAAAAAGGCAACAATCTCGTTCCTCCAATCCTAGGTTAGGTTATTAAAATTTACCTTATTTTTATCTGGATCGAGCACTGAATGAAACAAATGTATTACTGAAGCATTTTCATTGCTTGCCACGTCTGCTGCAAATGCGAGATTAGCTATGGCATCCGCCTCAACATTTTCATCTCTTGGTATTAGCGTAACCTTCCAGGTTTGGAATTGCCTGATTAGATCCCGTACCTTCTCTAAATATTGTTGCATTCGTGCTTCCCTGGCGGTATAAGCCCCCAGCATTTGGTTAACAATGAGCTGCGAATCACTCTTGATTACAATATGATTAATTCCAAGTTCTCGTGCCAGTTCTAAACCTGCAATCACTGCCTCGTACTCTACCTCATTGTTAGTTATAGAATGACTTTTAATGGCTTGTCGAATGGTTTCACCCATAGGTGGCACCAAAACGATCCCTAAGCCTGCACCCTTTATGTTAGATGAACCATCAGCAAATAAGGTCCAAATTCCTGGGTTAGCTCCGTTGAGCACCTGCAATTCTTTTTCTGCTTCTAATTGCAACCCTTGGCTAAAATCAGCCACGAAAGCAGCTAACGCTTGAGATTTTATAGCAGTTCTAGGTTGGTATGTGATATCATATTCACTTAATTCTATAGCCCACTTGGCTAACCTACCTGGCAAATCATGCTTGTGTAATATATTGTGTAATCGATAAGCAGTTACAATAGCAATAGGATGATATTGAAAATAAGGCCTTAATTTTCTAGATGCCATGATTAATGCAAGTGCAAGCTTTTCTAATTGAGGATACCGCGTCTCCGCATCTAAAAAAGATTTGCTGACATAATAGATCGGAGATTGTTTACCTTGGTCCTCTCGGACTAAAATAGCACTTACCGCTACTTCTGAGACAACAATGTAGATGAGCAGTCTTTCCCCAACCTTTGGTTTTGCGAGCAGTGGCTGATTTGATAAGTATGTCTTCAAATTTTTGAGTTCTTGTTGACATTCCTCATTCCATTCGAAATGATCTTGCTTTTTAAGAGCTAAAAAGAATTTAAAGCACTTTTCTGATGATTTAAAAATGAATCTTCCCAAGGTTGTAATTCTTCCTGTCAACCTTTGCACTTCTTTTTTACTTGTAAGTACATCAGGGATTTCTTCAATGGCCTTAATCTGTGTGGGATTCACTTCAATACTACAGTTAGAGACAAGAAAACCTAAAAACTTACTTGATGCAACACCAATGCACACTTCTCAGGATTTAATTTCATAGTAAATTTTCGCAAAATCTGAAATGCAACAGACAAGTGTGATATATGATCCCTTGAATGTTGAGTTTTGACGAGCATGTCATCTATATAGACTTCCATAGTTTTCCCCAAATGTTCTTGAAACATTTGAGTCACTAGTCTTTGATATATTGCACCAGCATTTTTGAGACAAAAAGGCATTACTTTATAATAGTTTGTCCCCCTGTCAGTTATGAAGGAAGTTTTTTTTTCATCTATCGGATCCATTTTGATCTGATTGTATCCTGAATACTCATCTAAAAAACTTAATAATTCATGTCTTGCAGTAGCATCAATTAGTTGATCTATATGCGGTAGTGGAAAAGAATCTTTAGGACAGGCTTTGTTAAGGTCTGTGTAATCTACACAAACTCGCCACTTACCATTCTTCTTCGGTACCACAACAGTATTGGCTAACCAATTAGGATACTTTACCTCACGGATAGACCCAATCTTTAGTAATTTTTGAACCTCATCTTGAATCGCCTAATTTTTGAAAGTTCCTTGCTTTCTCTTCTTTTGTTTGACAGGAGGATACGATGGGTCTTCATTTAATTTGTGAGTCATTACCTCCGGTGGTATTCCTGTCATATCAGAGTGGGACCAAGAAAAAAAATTCACGCTAGTTTTCAAAAATTCAATCAACTTACCTTTCATGTCCTGGCTTAGATTGGCCCCTATGTAAACTTTCCTATCAGGCCATTGTGCAAATAACACCACAACCTCTAGTTCTTCAATTGTTGTCTTGATATTTTCATTTTCCTCTGGTTCTTGAATGGTATATGGCCTTGAGTCCACGTTTGTTCGCCCTTGTTCAGTTGAGGTTTGTGTTGTGGTACCCTCAACTGGATTTTGTGATTGCTATTTTTCTTTGTTTCTCGTACTTGAATCAGCTACAGAGTTGATGTTCCTGGATTTACGTTAGTCCCCACGAATTTGACTTATTCCCCATGGTGATGGAAATTTAACAACTTGATGCAAGGTTGACGGAACGGCATCCATCTCGTGGATCTGTGGTCTCCCAAGGATCATATTGTTAGCCATGTCCATATCTACTACCTGAAACTTTGTATCTTTGACAACTCTTTCTGCGAATGTAGTCAGTATTACCCCTCCTTTCATCACGACACTGGAATTGTTGAATCCAGATAGAGTATGAGCCTTTGGTATTAATTTATCTTCAGCTTGCATCTCACGTAATACTCTTAACAGAATAATGTTCACGGAATTACCTGAATCAATCAAAACTCATTTAACATTAGTATCATGTACAAGTAGAGATATTACCAGTGCATCGTTATAAGGAGATAATACGTCATCCGCATCTGCATCATCAAACGTAATGCTTTCTTCCTCTAAGACATGTCGCACTCGCTTCCCTCGGGTAATTATGACTTTGGAAATTTTATTGGCTGTTGTGTACATTACACCATTAATGTCTTCACCTCCACTTATATCTTTGATGGTCCTTTTGGGAGAAGGTAGTTTAAGGGCTCCTGCCTATTCTTCATGTATGCTTGCTTTCCTTTCTTACTGAATAATTCGGTGAGATAACTCTATTTTAATAAATGACCAACTTCACTTTGTAAAAACCTACAGTCTGCCGTTTTATGCCCGTGATCGTTGTGAAATTTGCACCAACAGGATTGCGCCTGTTTGGATTCGATCTCATCTCTTTTGGCCATCATACCTTGTCACCCATGCTTCTCAAAACAGCTACGAGCTCGGAAGTGCTCACATTGAAATTATAACCGCCAAACCTCGCCTTCAAGTTTCTATCACCATCTCGTGACTCACGCGTGTTTCAATCATTCCCAAATCTTGTTGACGAGCCCGACTCTCTATTCCTCGACCTGTGATCGTACCTTTGATTGTCCTGTTTTGACCGTGAGTCTTTTCCCGCTGGTCCCTTGTATGGTTCGTACCTATTTTTACAGGACCTTTTTTCGATTTTCGCCCGTCTCGAACTTACCTTTTCTTCTTTTTGAGACCGTGAGATAATATCTTTCTCTATCCTCAGCTTCGTGATATACCTGTTGTAAACATCATTCCATGTTGTAGCTGGGAATTCACAAAGACTTTCCTTGAATCGCCTCGTAGCTTCCGAGTTTTTTTCATTCAAATTACTTGTGAAGGCTATATCTGCCCAATTGTCAGGTACACGCGGTAATTTCATTCTTTCACGTTGGAATCTGTCCACGAATTCTCTAAGCAATTCTGAGTCCTCTTGCTTGATTTTGAAAATATCTTCTATTTTTTTCCCGACTTTTTGAGCTCCCGAGTGTGCTTTGACGAAAGAATCTGCAAGCTCAACAAAAGAATTTATAGAATTTTCGGGTAAAAGAGAATACCATGTTAATGCACCCTTAGTGAGTGTTTCACCGAATTTCTTGACCAATACTGATTTGATCTCCTGTTTGGTCAAGTCGTTGCCTTTTACGCCTGTTGTGAATGCAGTCACGTGGTCTCGTGGATCAGTTGTTCCATCGTATTTTGGAATATCGGGCATTTTGAATTTTCTTGGAATTGGGAGGGGAGCAGCACTTGGCTTCCAGGATTGTTGCGAATATTTATCCATATCTATCCCTTTGATTATGGGCGGCACCCCGAGTATTTTCTCTATGCGGTCACTTTGCTCCTTGAGCTGTTTCTGCAATGTTAGTACCAAATTTTGTAAATCAGAATTGACTAAGTTACCTGGTACTCCCTCTTGTGATTCGCTGGGAATTCCATCACTACCTAAATTAACAAACTCAGAGCGAGGGTTCTCCAAAGTGTTGTTATTTGGAGTGGGTGTGGGTGGTGCAGCTGGTAACTGGCTAGCAAAAGCCTCAAGAGCTTTATTGACCTGTTTAGCAATTAATTTTTCCAAAGCTTCATCGATAGCTTCAACATTTTCAAATTGAGCGTTTTCATTTGCATGAGATCCATCAGGAGTGCCTTCTCGAGACCGCCGAGTAGAGCTTTGTGGAGAAGGGACCGGGGTGTAATTATCCTGTAAATTTCCCTGAAGTTATTGGTTTTCTTGGTTTCCTTGAATGTTGTCATTATTGTTCGACAAGATTGATGCAACAAGGAAAGTTAAACTAAAAAAGAATAGATTATTAGATTCCCGGTAATGGAACCAATTTGTTTAACCGAAATTCCACTTTTTGGTTAAACAGGTAAAATATTTTAAATTTAGGAATTCTAATGTTTCCCATGAAAATCCGCAGGTATTATATAAGAATAAAATCCCATGTAATTAGCACTTTTCTTGTAGTATTAGGATTCTATAACTGAAAATTTCAAAATGTTAGCAACTTGAAAAATAAGGTTGGTAACCATGCAAAATGTTAAGTAAAATATAGATTGATAGTGTTAAGTTCTCTCATTGAGTTAGCCTACACCCTACAGTATAAATGATTTTCTGCGAATAGCGTAACAATTGATCAAGAACTTAAAAAATAAGGTAGGTAATCTGCTAAATTAACAAATTAAAACTAGAGTACTTACTAGGATATTTGCATGGGACCTCGACCGAAGTATTTTTTACCGGGAGCACAAGGCCATTGTTGATTTGCGACACAGTAATCTGGAGGGTTGCCTTGTTCCTGCTTGAAGCAGTATCCCCATGAATATGGACCATCCGGAGCTGTTGCCCACCCCCCTATTTATCAACATAACATTAGTATATATCTTGTGTAAGATTAATTTATAACTAAAGGTTGTCATACTAATGCATATGAAGAAATACCAGTAGTTTCATGAGAAGTTTGAGCCAAAAATGCAGCAATTTCCTTCTTAGGAGTATTGGGTCTCCAGTAGTTCCAAAAGCTCCAAAGGACCTAGCAGCAGCTATGAATGCATCGTAAGTATAGAATCCTTTAGCACAATTGGCATCGTTGCGGTGCAGTAGCAGTCTCTCAAACATGTCTTTACTAACAAGAGCACCAACATCTTGTGCCAATGCTCCTGTTACAGACAAGACACAAAATAAAACCACTGCCCAAAACTTCGTTCTTTCTAATTATACTACAAAATTCAGTGCGATATATATGAAAGTTGTGTGTTTTGGGAGTGATGAGAAGGTTGCTATTTATAGGGAGCAGAGTGAAGGGGTGTGCAGACTTTTCAAACTGAGTTTTACAGGGAATTAGTAATTAAATACCAATATGGCTGCTTAATTCCAACACTTCCACTTACACTTACGGTACAAACCGTACCGGGAAACCGCACCAAACTGAAATGTCAAACCAAACCGATTAAAAAACCCGACTAGGTTTGGTTTGATTTAATTTGGTATTGAGTAAAAAAATTCGAACCTAACCCGACATATAAATATATAATTTTTATATATACTATTAAGATTTTATATAGAATTTTCTTTAAAGAAATATCTAAAAATATTTGGGATTCTCTTGCGGAATATAAATTTTAATAGAATATGAAGTGCTCCATATTTATTGACCTTAAATAATGGGTTGTATGATCACTTTCTTATCAAGTGTTAATGAAATTGTCAATCTCTTTGTTCTTCCATATTCATATGTCAAGATCTATTAAATTCTTATATCTTTTTCGAATTTGAAATGGTATTTCGATAATTTAAAATTAAATAGAACATATCATTATATATAGGTATCATATTAATTTTTTTATTTAATTATTATTTTTAATTATTAAATTCGGTTAACCTTAAAATTATTGTCAGGCTATTAAAGAATAACTATCATGTGTTACTAAGAAAATTCTTCTATAAGAATATTTTAATAGATCATATATTTATCAATTTGTTACTAAATATATAACAAAAACTCGAAAAATCCGATAAAACCGAATTAATCCAAACTGATACAATTGATTTGGTTTGGTTTTGTTTAAAGTCGAACCAACCCCGTCCATGTAAGTTTCGCTTATAGTATGACATTTGCTTACCCAATGGGTCACATTACATGTATATATTATAATAATCAAATTTGGATGAATTTTTATGGACTAAGTTGGGAGGAAAACACCTAAGACTGAGTCTTGGGTAGAATTCTTGCTAGTAGATATTCTTTTTTATTAATCAGCTGCTATGACTCATATATCTTGACAAAAGACTGCTGCTTAATAGTAAAACGCTTTTACCATTCCCTTCCCTGTTTTCCTAGTTCAATTTGCTTGTTCATTCAGTACAAATATCTAGTTGTAGTAGTATATGAAATTTCTAGTGAATTTTAACATGTGATAGTGTTTACCGTGAAAATGGTAATAATAATTAAATTTGATTTTGGGACTCTAAAAATACGTGATCTATTTTTATGCTAGTTGTTAAACAGATGATACTATGTGTGAGATTTAGAGACGAGATGAGGGTAAGGAGTAAGGTGATAACCAAACCGGTAGGTTAATTATTGGGGCCTCGAGCTTTGTCGATTCTGGGGCCTCGAGGTCGATTCCGGAGCTCGGCTGAGAGCTATTGAAGGTAGTCGAAGTATGACTAACAGTTATAATAAATTCAATGAAGGCTCTTTATAGCCAATGATAAGCAATAAATGATGAACAATAATGAAGATAGTAAATGGAAGCAATAATATCAAGAGAATATGTTAGAGAGTAGAGAGAATGTTCTTGTATACTTCGTATGGAGCAACTGAAGTAACTAGTCCTTACAAAATGACAAGGATCCCCTTTATATACGAGGGGAATTCCAACATAGCACAAAATGCATTAATTACGAAGATATGGAGATGGAACAGCCGGATGACACCCTGATTCAAGTTTAGAGTAGTCCACTAGGCTCTGTCAGTCCTAGCCGTGTACCTTGGGAACTCCCCATTTCTACTATAGCTGTGATCATTACTGCCCTAAGGTCGAGTGTCGACGACCCTCGAGGGAGGATATTCGGCTGCGGCCTCGAGTCGTCGAGGTGATCTCTCAAAGTGCCTTAATGATGAGAAATTGGACCCTATGATTTCACCGTATATAGATAGTCCCCGCGTTTCCTAGAATGAAGTGATAGGAAACGATTTTGAGCTTCTATTATGAGGGCATCATCGTCGTGACGTTAGCCTATCAGAGCATTAAATGCCATGCCCAAAAAACCGCACAATGTTCGCCGTCAAATGCGACTATCGAGAAGCCCATGAACCGCTATTAGTTCGTCCCTTCCTCTGCCCATTCAGCTCTTATAAATGCACCAATCGTTTGATAATTCTTACTTTCTCAACATCTTCAAATTTGCAAAGCCAAACCCATCCCCTTTCACATCCTTTCTTCTTACTTTCTTAGAGAAATTTCATCATCATCATGGCTAGAACCTCCAAGATGGTTCCTCGGAAAGACGAGGCTGCCTTTTCATATCAAACATCTAAAGGGAAACCCAAAGTGATACCCACATTGGGACAATGTACTCCCACCGAGCTTGCCATGTCGAAGGACTTTATCATCGATAAAACCTCATCCGCACCAGGCCGATGTGAACACGTGTCCTGGTATATTAGTATCATGACCAATATAGGGAAGGTGAAGAAAGACTGCCGATGGAGGGAGGCAGTGGAGGTGGAGATTCCAAGCCCGATGAGAACATAACGGATTACAAGGCTGGTTTTCATGTATATACTTACCCATTCACTTTGGGTCCTGTCGATCCTTCTAAATCTCCTCCCCCGGAGATAGATGCGATTATCCTCGATTTTTGTGACAAATACCAAGTGACGCTCGGTCAAATCTATCCTTATTTCTAGAGGATAATCTTGATGCTTCGCCATTTCTCCAATGGGGTTGAGGGCGGGACCTTTACCCTCAACCATTTGATTAGGTTGTACAACCCTCGATTTTATCGAGGTTTGATTAGGCTTCACCACCGATCCAAAAAATTATTTTTCTCGAACACCGACGAGGACAAGGATCGAGGGTGGATGAGTAGGTTCATCTGGGTGAAAACCTCGGACATCATTCCGACCGGGAGGATGCCTTTCCTGAAGAAGTGGAACGCACAGCGTAAACATTTTTTCCCTCGAACATGTTTTGTGATTTTCTTTCCTTTCTTCTGGAAAAATGACCTCTTTTTGGTTTCTGCAGCTACCGCTTAGTATCCCGAAGAGGTCTCGGATATGCTGGGATGGATCGAACGGTTGGACACCTCGTTCCCATATCTTGTTCAGTCTTGGCCCGACCTGGATAAAAAGCGGTGTGTGGCCAAGAATCATGGTAAAATTTCCTTGCCACCTATGTCTTAGCCTTATGTTTCTCCCCGTATCCTTTATACTGATAAGTTACGGTCACTGTGCTCGTGTAGGCCTCGGCGAGAGATGTGGATGAGGTCACCCCTGGCGGCGAGATGGAGACTTCAGAGCCTGCCAAGGGAAAGAAAAGGAAAGGTAAGGCGGTTGTCGATCCTCCCGTGGCAAAGAAACTTAAGTCACGCGAGCCTCGAGCCATTATTAGGACCTCAGATTCAACTTCCAAAGCAAGCCTCGACGTTGAGGATGAGGATGGTGACGAGGGCGAGTGCCGGTTGGTATGGAGAATAAGGTCGGGCGCGGGAGCCTCACAGGCACCTTGGCAGGAGGTTGCCGAATTGGGAACGGCCGATTCAGGTCAGCCCCGTGCATCGAAGACCTTCTAGGATGGTGTCAATGTGGTCTCAGATCCCATGACCGGATTTGGTGTAGTTTTCGCTGGGGGGACCGTTGTTGCTGGTCCTGAAGGGTCGGGACCCGGAGCTTTTCAAGGACAGGAATTGCCTATCGGGGACATCTATGACATAGGTGATTTCAGTTCGGGCCCTCAATTCTCGTCAAGGGAGCTAAGGGATGCGAATACCCCCAAAGTCGGGGGTCCTCTAAAGGGGGGAGGAGCGCTTGGCAACATTCTTGATGATGTTAGCGAGAACATCGATCTTGACACTCCCGACGCCGTCAAGGCAGTGGAGAGGTTCCAGTAGCAGGTGATAGCTATTTTATGCATATTTCCTTTAGTCTCGAGCATTTTTCTTCATTCTTCTAACTCTTTTGTTTTTCCATAGTGTATGGAGATGTATGATCATGCCCTCTCCAGGCTTCATGGGGAGCTTTCATGCCGTGAAATGGAGCTTGAGAGGCTGACCTTGGGACTGCGAAAGTCGGAGGCTTACTCTGCTCGAAAGGAGAAAGAGTCAGGCGAGCTCATGGCTGATTTGGAGGGAGCACTCCGAGAAAAAGCTGATCTTGCTGAGCAGGTATTTGCCATGCGTGAATTTTACCTTTGTTCCCATAAGCCGATACTAACTAGCTTATCTTTCCCCTTGTAGATCGGGCAAAGGGATTCGCTGATCGGGCAGATGAATGTGGAGATCCTCGGGCTGAGGGAATGAAATGGGCTAGCAGCTTCGGAGTTGGTATCGACCCATGATCTTCTCCAAAATGCTCGAAAGGAGGTTGTTGTGCTGATTGCGGCCAAGTCCGAGATCCAAGGAAAAGTTGCTACTTATCTGCAGGACGCAGCCACGGCGAATCAAATAGCCCGTAATATATCGATAGAGGCCAATCTGAAACTGGCTTGGGCTATCGACCATGCTAGAGCGAAGGCGAGGAGGGAAGCCTTGGAGGGGTCAGAGCCAGAGGTGTCGATGTTTCAATCGAGATTGAGGAGGCCCAAGAATTGGAGAGAAAGTCGGTGCTCTTGATCGCTCCAGATGAGGATCCTGGAGATGGTTCAGAGGATAGTGGCAATGAAGAGTAGACCTTGTGTTGCTTTGCTCTTTTTCTTTTTTCTTTCCGTGTATGTACTCCCGGGGGAATGAGTCTTGTAAAGACGCCCCTAGTAAATTTATTTTTGTTAATGCAAAAGGGTTTTTCTGCCCCAAGTCTTTCCATTCTTTATATCCCTCCCCTCTTGCGGAGTTAACCTTTGAATTTTAATATTAGCTCTTTGGAGCCCATATTTGGAACGATCGGGACCCCGAAATTGGGTCCTGTCTGAAAGTTAGATCGACAGCTTCTTTGGGGCCGGTGCTTGTGATATCAAGAAACCTTCAAGGTCTTGATGCCTTTCGACTTTCGTGGGATAGCAGCATTCGTATGATCTGATAAAGGGACCCCCGGGGTAGTCCTGTCAGTACATTTCCCAAGGAAAAGGTGACGTTATCATGACCATAATTAATTGGCTCTCTGGGTAGGCGAGCAGCCGCTGCTTTGCCCCTATATATTCATTCACTTGCTTCTCCAATGGAGATTCTGCTGCTCTGAGTAACTATTTCTTCCATAGAACTTGGTGTTTTGTGCTAGTTCTCCCGTCGCTTCAACTCAAAATCTTTGCCCAAATCTATATCCTCTTCCTCTTATTTAATCGTAGCCATGACTGCTACGTCGACATCTGCCCATCAAGGAGAGGGGAGTTCTGCCTCTATTCCGCGTCCCGTTGGTGGTACACCGCCGATGCCTGGTGAGCCAGCCTCAAGATGCTTTGTCTCGAGGAGAGACTTTATGTTGGAGAGACCTCCCAACGTTCAAAGACATCGGCAGCATGCGTCGAGGTTCATCTCATCAGTAGGGGAGGAACACCTCGAAATGATCAGAAAAGACTGTGGATGGGGAGAAGAAGTGATATTGCAAGTACCTTCCTCTGAGGAGAGCATCATGACGCACGTCGAGGGATATTTGAGTGTGTATACGCGTCCCTTTACATCGGGTCCCCCCAGTTGGGTCATGCTTGAGTTCTGTCGGAGACACCAGGTTACTTTGGCACAGGCTCACCCATCCCTTTGGAAGATAGCGCAGACAATAAGGTACTTTGCAGATAAGGGCGAGCTCGAATTTACCCTCAGTCATCTCGTGAGGTTATATCGGCCGCTGCGTTATCGGGGTTTGATTACTTTGTAGTGTCGATCCACCCGGTCTCCTGCCGTTGACGGCGAAGAGAACGAGGACTGATGATTGATGAGTCGATTTGTTCGAGCTGGACGATCGATATCATTCCTGGAGAGTTTCTGCCATTTCCTGAGAAATGGAATTTCACACGTAAGTGTCATACCTGTATTTTTAACACTTTGTCTAGAGGCAGGCTCCACAACGCCCTTTTT
This sequence comes from Nicotiana tabacum, assembly GCF_000715075.1. Lineage (NCBI taxonomy): Eukaryota > Viridiplantae > Streptophyta > Magnoliopsida > Solanales > Solanaceae > Nicotiana > Nicotiana tabacum. The sequence continues at coordinate 144,870,265 of NC_134082.1, forward strand.
CTGTTTCATTTTTTGTAGCGACTCCTTGGTTGCCGAATGAGGTCCCTGATTTGGATGGGTGGTCTCATAAGCTGGCAGCTTGTTTGACCTATGATAAGTACAGGTGGAGATACCTATACAAGGGGAGATGGGAGTCAAAACATCATGGTAGGCGCTTGGTGGCTTATTTCCCCAAAATAGTATTTTTGTTTTTAGCATACTAACTTAGCCGCCGCAGATATTAGAGATTTTTTCGAGATGAGGCCGTGCCCTCTGGGGGAGGAGGAGAGACTGTCGACCTCGGGGTCGAGGGTCGATGATAAACGAAAAGGGTCTCCGGGGTGTGAGGAGGCTCGCAGCGGGGCAAGTCCTTCTTAGCTGTTCAAAATAGGTGATTCGACCGATCATTCGATATCGGAGGCCTTGGTTTTCGAAAGGACATACCCCGTTTCTGCTGAGGGTACTTCGAAGGGAGAGGAGCACGTGGTGCCTCCTTCTTTTCATACCAAAGGCGCTTCGGGGGACATTAAGCCATCGGACATTGGCTCGGCCTTTGGCGAGGCTCAGCGGCTCGGCTTCACTATGAGGATATGTTGCAGAAAGCTTCGGATAGGGAGAAATCTTGTAAGCTTCTTTGCACTGGAAAGGAAAGCGAGCTGGTATCCCTGCGGTGTGAGGCGGATCGAAGCCAGAGTTGCGAGAGCCGCTTTGAAAGACAGGTATCCGGTAGTTCATGGTGACGTATGCTCCTCCTTTCATTTTTGGAGATTAATGTTTCGATATTTCAGTTGGAGAGTAAAACGGAGGAGCTGGAACGACTTTGGTGTGAAGTTGGCCGAGCCAAACGTGAGTTTAACGAGCTACGGGCTCATGCAGATGCCCAAGTTGCAGCCAAAGAGAGTTCTTTGGCTAAGGCTTCTGCCCTCAAGATGCAAGTCCGAGTGCTTGTGCGAACGATTCTGTCCGAGCAAATATGATCTCAAGGCTCGAGTCCGAGCTTTCGAAGGTGAAGGACGAGGTGGTGAATGCCCGAGCCGAGGCTGTAATGAGTGGCACTAGGGCAAGCTAGAAAGTGGCGGCCAATTTGAAGAGTGTTGCCGCTGCTAGAGCTAAGCTAAGGAGAACCCTTGGTCGTGCGAGTAGTAGTAAAGAGTACATGAAGTGCAAATCTCAGTGGGAAACTCTTAAGGAAATTCATGCCATGAGGTTTCGATCTTTCGGAAGAGATCAAGCAAGCCAAGGCAGAGGAGTACGATGCCAAGTACCTTTTGTCTGATGCTGAAGATGGCGAGGATGGGGCCATCGTGCCATTGTCCCCAAGGGGGACTTTTGTTTACTTTCTTGTCTCTATGTATAGAACTTTCATAGTATGCTATAAATGGAGCTTGTATTTTATTACATGTATGTATAAGGGGGAAACCTCGCAATTTTGTATCTTTTGAGTTTCTGTTTGCTGAGATTTTAGCCAGATCAATTGGCCTTTGAATTGGTAGAAATCCTTAGACTCGTGATATGGCCCTGGGCTCATTAGGCCGGCCCGTAGGCTCTTACGCATTTGGTCGATGCGACCTTTTTAGTTAACTATTTTGGGTTCACTCTACAGTTCGGGTTTCGACTCGAGCTCATTCGACCCTCAAGTTTTGTATTTGTGCGGGCTGGCGACAATAGCTCTACACCTTGGGTCGAAGCGACCTTTTATATGTGTGGCCCTGAGGCTTATCAAGTTGGCGACAATGGATCTTACTCTTTGCTCTTAGGCATATTTAATTAACTATTTTGGGTTCAGTCTCCGAGTCGGGTTTCGACTCGAGCTCATTCGACCCTCAAGTTTTGGATTTGTGTGGGTTGGCGACAATGACTCTTACGTTTTGGGCCGATGTGGCCTTTTAGTGTGGGCTGGAGATAATGGCTTTTACACCTTGGGTCGAAGCGACCTTTTATTGGCTTTATTTTTTCCTCGTTAAGGACTTTTTGAAATAATTTTTGCCTGACTTTTCGACGGTTCGATAAAAAACCTCGATTATGAGTCGTTCTATGGCGATAATCGAGCACATCGGGAGGTTTGGATCGAAGGCTAAGTATCTCAAAGCCTGTTATTTGGAGCTGACATGGTCGAAGCTCTTTTGCCTATGTTGAGGGTAGCCTATTTAACCGGCTCTTTTCGAAGTAGATTCGAAGTAATTGAAGGCCTGTGATTTTGTAGCGACGGTCGGGCGTCCCCGAGTTGCGTTTGTTTGGCTGGTACAACCTTATGACCGGAGTCATTTGTGTTCGTCAAGAGCCTTTAAGTCCCGAATGAAGTAGTTTCGGCATCTATATCGAGGGTATGCCTTTTTAGGGGTCTTACCAGTTCGATATATAGCCGAAACTTTGAGATCGGGTTTATGCCTTTAGTAAGGTCTTACAAGTTTTACATGCCTTTGAGGTCTTACAGTTATTGTTGTTGCCTTATGTAGGTCTTACAAGATTGAGACTGCCCGCGTGTGGCCTTAAGACCTCGGGTTTTGATGAGTCAATGGAGGTGGCGCTTGACGGCAGTCCCCGAGTCGTCAAGGGTTTCTTAACTCGGGAGCCATTACTTGCAAACTTGGTATTGCCTCATTGAGGGCTTACAATTTCGGAATTTTCGACCCGGAGGTCATTTGAATTTTAGATGCTAGTCCCCGAGTGTTCGGGTTATCTTCTGGATTTGGAGCCGTAATGTGATCTCACTATTGCCTCATTGGGGGCTTACGAGCTCAAAGCTCCAACTCGAGGATCGTGCTTGTGAGTTGTTGATGCCAGTCCCCGTGTGTTCGGGTCGTCTTTTGGCTTTGGACCAGTTTTTTGCAAAAAAGGCCGAGCTTCCTTCTGGAGTGTGAAATGCTTAGATAAAATATATTCTTTGATTACTTGGTACAAGTGTACATGTTTTTGCCGTCGGAGGCCCGGATATACGGACACAGTTCGTTCGACCGTTTGGCTTGATACATCATTTTCCTATTGGGACCACATTTGGCATTTCTTGGTCTTTCCGAGTGGATGGATTTCCTGGGGGATGCCCCCCAGAGTTCGAGGTTGATTGCAAAAGAAACCTTGAATATTTGTTGAGTCTTCTTTAGGTAGCATATAGATGTTGCCTCGTTAAAAATCTTGCTGGTAAAACCCTTTTCGGGATAAAAACTTGGCCGAAGGAAAAGAGTACAACAGATGCTTTAAAACCTTAAGGTCTTCGAGATGGGTTAGCGTTTTGACTGCTTCGGTCTGGCGCCTGAACAAAGGTTAGCATGAAATATAAAATGAACAGGGAGATGGTTATACCTTAGTGGTGATGGTGCTTTTGAACCTCGACATTCGTTTGGAGGACGCGGTACAGTCCTTTATTCGGATATAGCCGAGGGCGTGTCTCATGTTGCTATCTTATCATTGGTTTATTTCTTAGTCCCTTTTGCCGGTGGAGACTTTGGTGTTTCGTCTAGCGGCAATTGTCTCAAAAGATCGTGTGGATGACATGTTGCGGCTCGTCCGCTTTGTTCTTTTTGGTTGTTTCTCTTTCTCGAAATTGATTTTTGGCTCTGTTGCTGAGGAATTCCCGAAGGTGATCATTGTCGAGTAACTGGGCCACTTCCTCCCGGAGTTGCCAACAATCCTTGGTCCTGTGTCCGTGTGTGTTGTGAAATTCACACACTAAGTTATGGTTCCTTTGTGAAGGATCTGATTTGTAAAGCCCTGGAAAATTTTTCCAAGTAATTTGAGATTTCATCGTGCCAAGGTAGGCTAATTATTTCATTTTGTGTGCAAATGAGGATTCATGATATAATGGGTATCAATTGGATATGTTAATAAGCATATAATTCATATTAGAGGTAAATTGGGGTCTAAGGAGAGGCCTAAGTCTAAGCCAAGTTAGAAAAGTTTCATATTAGACGAAATCTGTAAATGAGTGCGCACAAGACCTCACTTTGAACGATCATATCTCCAGTTCTATAAGGAGTTGTGTGATTCATAACCTATCCAATTAAAGCCCTTTGAGTCTAGTTTCCAACTCAACAAACCGTTCATTAATTGGAGGTGTATACGGAAAGGTATGATCATTTTACTGGGCAGGTGTCTCTAGCGCGAACATTAGCGCGAAGTCGCGCATTATGCTAAGTATTCTACCTCCCGCGCACGAACATAGCGTGAGCTCGCGAGCCTGGAAGGTTTTTAAATATCCTAAAGACCGTAAATAAGAGAATTTGAGTCATTTCTCAAGCTTAGGGCTTCCTCTACACCCCCAACTCGACCAAGGCATCCAATTGCACACCTAAGGTGAGTTTTTATGTGTGTTTTCATGGTGATTTCACTTCTCAATCACTAGTTACAACATGATTTTGATTGGGTTTCATAGGGTTTCTTCAAAATCTCAAGAACACCCCAAATTTGTCTTTCAAGATTTGGTCTATAAGAGGTAATCCTACACCTTAGACTTACATATATGGAGTTATTATGGAAATCTGAGTGTGGATTAAGTATTGTAACTCATGGGATGAGGATTGGAAGTCATAGGTGCCTAATCTAGGTTGTGTTAGTATTGTAGAGAATGTGAGGTGGGTTATTGGGGTATGATTCTTGGGGTAATAGTATTATGTATACATGCATGTACAAATTAGGTTTGTGGGAAGGTTGATGAATATAAATAAGTAAAGATTGGGTTTGGGAAAGAAGAAAAACTTGTAAAAGGAATTTAAAATCAAGATGCTCAACTAGTGTTTGATAAAATGCTCAAATGAGCTAAAACCATGAATACCTTCCTAATTTGTGTTAATTTTGTTATGTCTCAAGTAGATTGGGATTGCTAGAATTTTCGAAACGTCGTAGTAACTTAAGGAAATCTCGAATGAGGTATGTATGGCTAACTTTGACCTTTGTAAAGTCATTTTGTTTGGTGTACGAATATTTGGTATGTGATATCTATGTGGATTATTTGTGGAATTTTTGTGATTGGTATGATTTGATTGTTCGTGGTTAAGTCTCCCGATATAATAGTGTACGTAATTGGCAATAAACCAAATGTGTGATTGTGAATGTGTTATGTGGTAATAGTTGGGAAACAAATGATGGAAGGAAATCGTAAATGATGCAGTTGGAACAACTGTGGTAATAACATATATGGCTTGTATTGGCAATTATCGCGGTGAAATAAAATGCATATGAGTTGTTGAATATGATGAAAATAGTATTGATGGCTATAGAAATTCTTTGAGAATTGTTGTTGTTGTTGTTGTGTTGTTTGTGAATTGTGATTGTTCGATGGGATCGGGTTGCGCGCCGCAACACGAAGTAATAAGGTGTGGGTTGTGGTGATAAGGGTGGCCGAGGTAATAAGGGTGGAAACGTGATCGAAATCACTATTGAAATGAAAATATGAGAAAGTTGTGAAATCATTGATGTGAAAATGTTGAAAGGGAAATGGAGAGATTGTAACTTGTTTGGCTTGATGGTTTTCTTTCATGTTTATTTGATTGTTGGTTCCATTACTACTTGTTACTTGTGTATGGTTTGAGTTTACTTAGGGCAAGTTTGTTCATACATACTAGTACAATTCAAATGTGCTGACGTCCCTTTTGCCGGGGGCGCTACATTCATGTTATGATTGTAGGTGGATCCATAGCAGGTACTCCAGTCCATCGGTAGTAGCACCTCCTCCACTTTTCGTCAGTTGTATTGGTGAGCCCCTTTCCTCTCGGGGCCCTGCGTGGCTCATGCCGCTTTTCTTCCCGGAGTTTTATTTTGGTATTTGTGTAAGGTACAATCGGAGCCTTGTTGCCGACATTTCCGTATTATTCTTCAGTTGTATTTAGAGGCTCCGTAGACAGGTTGTGGGTAGTGTCGGGTGTTGGAATTTAAATAGAAATATTGATGTTTGGCAAGGATTTATGAAACTTGTAATATTTTGATAATTATGATTTAAGTTGCTAATGGAAGTTGTTAATGAAATACTTACTAAATCTGATTAAAGGAGTCCATTTCCTATTTAATCATGAAGTTGTTTGGGTAGAATGAAACCTATCAGGCTTGCTCAGTCGGGTTTACTCGGTTGAGCGCCGATCGCGCTCTTCAGATTTTGGGGTGTGACAAACTTGGTATCAGAACCTAAGGTTTAAAGTGTCCTAGGATGTCTCGGAGCCGTGTCTAGTAGAGTCCTTCTTATCGGTGTGTTGTCGACCACATCTATAAGTTGGAGGCTATTCGGACATTTAGGAATTTCACCCTTCTTTGATACTCCAATCGTGCGATAGATCTCAAGTTAGAGAGCTGAATTCCTCTCTAAGTCTTATTCTCAAGATTGGTAACCTTGATACCATAATCCGCGAATTAGAAGCATGAAAAGAGGGATTGATCCCACCATTGAGTCCGAGTGGATTGCCCAAGGACTTGTAGGAGAATGTATTGAGTTATGGACGGATTGGTAAAACATATCGCTAAGAGGGGACTGTCCTTGTCCCTATTGATGTCTCTTCACCATCAGATCATATAGTATATCAGTATGTTACCTACGTACGTTAGGGATGTGGAGTCGATGGGTATCGATTAAGCTATTGCCCTATCAACCTAACGTCATTAAGGGAGTCAAATGAAAATTTCTACTCATTGTATATGTACATCCATATTGAAGAGTTCTCATAAACATGGTCTTAACAAGGTGTTGAATAACAAAACATTGCGTGTATCGACTCTTTGAACGAGACGCACTATTCGTGAATCCACTCTATTATGAATTCTCTTATTTACATTCTTGTGGAATTAAGTTCTATAATTATGCCCTTGAATTGAGTTATAACTCTAAGATTGATACTTCCCACTTGCTTTTCCTAAATTCTCACCAAGGGACTATATCCGATGAATTTCTTATAGAATCTTTTATTTAAATGGACAAAATCTACTCATTTGTGCCTATATTTGCACTGTCGTATAGTTTACCTATGTGGTGTCAAGTTCCATGCAAAGCGTCCCAGCGTTGCGATCCTGCTCGAGTCACTCTTTTACTCAGTTATGTATATGGCTTATATGGTTTGAACAGTCAATCTACTCTCTTGTGAATATCATCATGAAAACTTCTCACTGCCTGGTAACATAAGAGCATACCTTAACACCTCACGTGAGTGCATGTCAATCGAAATGGTCACCGTGTGCATAAAGTCTCTCTGAAATTTGAGATCCTCATATCCACGTCATAGGAAGATCATGTGTCGCCATAACTTTCATGTCCACTTGGGACGTGCCGTAGTAAGTAGCTCATTTTGTCCTAGTATTGTGGTTGCTCATGGCATGGTCGTATATTGCAGTTGGGAGTTAATATAGCAGAAGCATGTCCATCTCATAACAAATGTTTACCTTCTCCTTACACCTCCATAACATATGTTCATTGTGTTCTTTAGTTAGTGAATTCATTGTGCCAGTTTCCCTACACTTGTTCGATAACCATGAGAGAACATATCCTTCTATGAGTCATTGTAACACTTTCTATCTCGTAAGGACCCTTACTAGGCTCTCCGTCAAGACCAAGCACACATTTGGGGGTTATTATAGCACAACGTCTATTTCTCATATTCTTCTGTATTTCATTAGCATATGGGTAGTTCTCAAGTTAAAATCCATGAAGAACTCATTATGAACATCTGCAAACCCTCAATGATTATTCTATACTATCTCATTAGGATCTCATATCACTTCAAGTTCATCAAGGGTTGATAGCATACCGCAATTACTGAAATTGAATGATCTCTTTCCGATAATGGATTATCTACACTTGTGCTAGTCCAACGATCTGCTTATCAGTCTAACTCCCGCCTTTAGGTTTTGGGTTGACAAAGGAGAAATACACCTAGTAACACATTTATATGTCAAAGCCTTTCTCTCCGTTAAGTCTTATAGCATCTCCCAAAGTGGTTTGCAATAGCTGGTTGTGTGGAAGTGTGTTGTAGTGCTTCATTATGAAGTAGATTTGCTAAACATAATTGGATTTTATAATTCCAGAGCTATACATTTGCTACACTAATATCTATTTCATCTGATTAACTCTCATTGTAAAATTCATTTATGTTTCATGGCATCAAAGAGGAAGTCTGGTAGCATTAAGGAAGGGGGCATATTCCTTTAGTTGGAATAAGTAATTATTGTTGGTATTCTTTGTAGGTGTTCTTCTAACAACCATTTACCTGCTCTGCTTATCCATGTGACTAGATAACCCAGGTTACTTCTCCTCGATAAATGCATTAAGACGTCTTATTCATTCGAACTTATCCATGTGGGCACTTTGAGGCCTTGTTTCATACCAACTCGTAATGGTTTTAAGTACTTTATTGCCATTGTTGACGATTTTCTAGGACTACGAGGGCTTGTCTCTTGGATTTCAAAAAAAAAGTGAGTAATGATTTTCCTTAAAGTTCGAGATTTAATTGCCATAATTTCAAATCAAAGTGTATACCTTTTTCTAAAGTCTTAAATGGGTCGGATTGGATGGGTTATGTGGCTTTCTTCTCACTCGACCTCTAGAATAATTGACTATATCATTGTCATGAGAGGGGAGTTTTGCTACCCTTGGTATTACACCTCCTTGGGTGAATAAGAGTGTCATTTGTCTTTCTCCCCGGGGCATCATGTTTACTATTAAAATGCCTCTAACCAGTACATGATTTCATCCCAACATTTAGATGTCCGAGCTATGTGGTTTTACTCGTGAAAGAGGGGTGAGATTAGATGCCCTCAGATTTTTGCACATATCATGAGCATATTGATTTGGAAGACAAGTTGTCGTATCTTTAGTTCTATCATATAGGATCAACTATCAGGATGGGTTAAGCTGTTTGAAATATGGCAATCTCATAAGTGTTCAACTTCATTTTCATTCTCATGGGCTTACGACATAGATTCCTTGTGTCAGCTAACGTCAAGAGTGTAATTCCACTTCATGTATTTTGAATCCTATATCGCATTCAAGGTACCAGAGAATGAATTGATTTTCCCTTCACCCTAGGAAACGACTGGGTCATGTACTTGAATATTCCTCCTTAATGATTCCTATTACCAATGTATTACTTACACCTATGCCTCATTTGTGTAATAATTGACTTCGTCACAGTAATTAACCATGTTAGCATTATTAGTCGTAACTTTCGTGTCCCTTAGCATATAACCTCAAAAAAAAAACTCTACTCAGTTCATTAATGGATTCCTGAATAGCTCCAGCCTAATCTTGAACTCTATTGTTCCTCATTATATTAGGTCCATTGGGTATTGTAAGATCATACAAGTCAAATAGGAAGCTTCGCAGTGTGATCACATATATATTTGATATGTATTTTTATGGTCAGTTTATAATAGCACATCTTAGAGTAATTGCTGAAGGTCATCATGGGTTTAGTGTGAGTGTTCGCCTAGGGATTTAGAGTTTGGAGGGTGAGCAGGTTATTCTCAATATTTTCCCCTGAAGATGTTATGTGAGAATAAAGATTGCATAAGTGTATTCCACATTAGGCCGCACTAGGAGTATGAAGTGTTCCCATAATTGTCTGCCATATATCTTGTGGATTCATATGTCTATGTCTAAGAAGGTAGGTGGATATCATTGTGTTTCATTCCGGTGGAAATTATTGAAGGTGAAGTTAGTGGATGGTTAGCTTATGCGAAATATCTAATTGTTATCCTTGTTAAGTAAGTTTAGGGCTCGAAATTACTCTCGTGAATGTGTTCTAGCGAAGTCTGTTGATATGAGAGGCCATTGAGGGCCGAGAGTGTTGTGAGAATAAAATATTTTCTCTTGATTGCATAGTAGTTGGTTTTGATTTGAAAGGTACCTTCTAGGTGATATGATTTAAAAATGTGCAGTCCATGCCCAGGTATCATTGTGATAAAGTAGTGTTTGTAATGCTGAGATTCTTGTCATTGATATATACATTATGGTGTTTTGTCGAGCTATGGATGAGTTTTTAGGATGGTTTTGGGTGATTCTCTGACAGGTGGATAGGCCTAGTTACAAAGGGAACTCTGCCGAAATTTTCGAAAATTTAAGGAGTTAGCCAAATTCGGGGCTGTTGATATATTTCATAATGCGAAAAAGCAGAAGTTATATAAGGATGACTAATGAGTGAATCTTGATCCTCATTCGAGGACGAATGATCCTAAGGGGGGGGGGAGAATGTAAAGCCCCGGAAAATTTTTCCAAGTAATTTGAGATTTCGTCGTGCCAAGGTAGGCTAATTATTTCATTTTATGTGCAAATGAGGATTCATGATATAATGGGTATCAATTGGATATGTTAATAAGCATATAATTCATATTAGAGGTAAATTGGGGTCTAAGGAGAGGCCTAAGTCTAAGCCAAGTTAGTTAAGTTTCATATTAGACGAAATCTGTAAATGAGTGCGCACAAGACCTCACTTTGAACGATCATATCTCCAGTTATATAAGGATTTGTGTGATGCATAACCTATCAAATTAAATCCCTTTGAGTCTAGTTTCCAACTCAATAAACCGTTCGTCATTTGGAGGTGTATACGGAAAGGTATGACCATTTTACCGGGAAGGTGTCTCTAGCGCGAAGTCGAGCATTATGCTGAGTATTCTACCTCGCGCGCGCGAACATAGCGCGAGCTCGCGCGCCTGGAAGGTTTTTAAATATTCTAAAGACCGGAAATAAGAGAATTTGAGTCATTTATCAAGCTTAGGGCTTCCTCTACACCCCCAACTCGACCAAGGCATCCAATTGCACACCTAAGGTGAGTTTTTAAGTGTGTTTTCATGGTGATTTCACTTCTCAATCACTAGTTACAACATGATTTTGATTGGGTTTCATAGGGTTTCTTCAAAATCTCAAGAACACCCCAAATTTGTCTTTCAAGATTTGGTCTACAAGAGGTAATCCTACACCTTAGACTTACATATATGGAGTTATTATGGAAATCTGAGTGTGGATTAAGTATTGTAACTCATGGGATGGGGATTGGAAGTCATAGGTGCCTAACCTAGGTTGTGTTGGTATTGTAGAGATTGTGAGGTGGGTTATTGGGGTATGATTCTTGGGGTAATAGTATTATGTATATATGCATGTACAAATTAGGTTTGTGGGAAGGTTGATGAATATAAATAAGTAAAGATTGGGTTGGGGAAAGAAGAAAATCTTGTAAAAGGAATTTAAAATCAAGATGCTCAACTAGTGTTTGATAAAAAGCTCAAATGAGCTGAAACCATGAATACCTTCCTAATTTGTGTTAATTTTGTTATGTCTCAAGTAGATTGGGATTGCTAGAATTTGTTAATTTTGTTATGTCTCAAGTAGATTGGGATTGCTAGAATTTTCGAAACGTCGTAGTAACTTAAGGAAAGCTCGAACGAGGTATGTATGACTAACTTTGACCTTTGTAAAGTCATTTTGTTCGGTGTACGAATATTTGGTATGTGATATCTACGTGGATTATTTGTGGAATTCTTGTGATTGGTATGATTTAATTGTTCGTGGTTAAGTCTCCCGATATAATGGTGTACGTAATTGGCAATAAACCAAATGTCTGATTGTGGATATGTTATGTGGTAAGAGTTGAGAAACAAATGATGGAAGGAAATCGTAAATGATACAGTTGGAACAACTGTGGTAATAACATATATGGCTTGTATTGGCAATTATCGCGGTGACATAAAATGCATATGAGTTGTTGAATATGATGGAAATAGTATTGATAGCTATAGAAATTCTTTGTGAATTGTTGTTGTTGTTCTTTGTGAATTGTTGTTGTTGTTGTTGTTGTTGTTGTTGTGTTGTTTGTGAATTGTTGCCGGCATTTCCGTATTATTCTTCAGTTGTATTTAGAGGCTCCGTAGACAGGTTGTGGGTAGTGTCGGGTGTTGGAATTTAAATAGAAATATTGATGTTTGGCAAGGATTTATAAAACTTGTAATATTTTGATAATTATGATTTAAGTTGCTAATGGAAGTTGTTAATGAAATACTTACTAAATCTGATTAAAGGAGTCCATTTCCTATTTAATCATTAAGTTGTTTGGGTAGAATGAAACCTATCAGGCTTGCTCAGTCGGGTTTACTCGGTTGAGCGCCGGTCGCGCTCCTCAGATTTTTGGGCGTGACACGATTGTACAGGCCTGGGCCATCTGGCGTCTCTGATTTTACTGATGGCAAACACGATGTCCGATACATTGACATTGAAGTTGTATACTGATAAGCGAGGTGCCCCTGTTGGCCCTGCATTCCTATCGAACCCGGCTCTTTTGATGAGTCCCCGAGGATTCTAAGATCGGTCTATCCTTCGATCGTTATGAGGTGGGTTGTGCCTCGGGGCAGTCCTTCTGTCTTCGGTGTATGGCTGATATCTTTCTTTTTTTGGCTTTGGCTCCTTCACCAGGAGCCTGCTTGGGTATACTAAGCTCGGGGTGAGGGGGAGGGGGGCTCCCAGGTGGTCATCTTCGACCCTGATTTTTGACTGGTATCGGTTGTGGACGTCCAACCAGGTCACGGCGGGATATTCGACCAGATTCTCTTTCAGCTGCTTCGAAGCCACTGAGCTTCGCTCATTCAGACCTTGAGTGAGGCCTGTACCGCCCAATCATCAAAGACCGGTGGTAGTTCCATTCGTTCTATTTGAAAGCGAGATACAAATTCTCGCAACATCTCGTTCTCCCTTTGATTGATTTTGAAGACGTCAGATTTCCTTGTGGCCACCTTGATGGCTCCGGCGTGTGCCTTTATGAAGGAATCTGCTAACATGGCAAATGAGTCTATAGAGTTTGGGGCCAAGTTATGATACCGCATCATTGCCCCTTTAGAAAGTGTTTCTCCGAACTTTTTCAGCAGGACGAACTCGATCTCATCGTCCTTCAGGTCGTTGCCCTTTACTGCACAGGTGTAAGCAGTAACGTGCTCATTGGGGTTCGAGGTACCGTTATATTTCTGAAGGTCTGGCATTCTGAACTTCTTCGGAATGCATTTCGAGGCCGCTTCCTGTGGGAACGCCTTCTGTACAAACTTCTTTGAGTCTACACCTTTCAAGATCGGGGGCGCCCCTAGAATTTGGTCGACCCTGGAGTTGTAAGTCTCGACCTTCTTATTGTTGGCTTCGATCATTTTCTCGCTCGATTCGATCCTTCTTGTGAGATCCTCAATCATCTTTACGATGACAGGGTCGGCTATCGACCCGTTATTGCTCGATATCTTTGGTACCTATTCGGTCGGGGGAGCTGTCCCTGGTGCTACTGTGCTGGGAGTTTTCTGGTGACTTTGCAGCTGAGCAATAGCCAGCTGTTGTGCCTACAACATTTTAAAAATAACATGAAGGATAACCTCCTGTTCTTCCCTGGTTGGGGTTTTCTGAGCTTCTTATAGATCTCCTTGGTGTATACTCCTGTTGGTATGTGAGCTTATTTCAACCTATTAGGCGCCGCGCGAGACCGCATCCACGGGGATTGATTTTGGTACATTCACAGGGTTTCGTGGTGGCACACCAACACCTGAAACACCCACATCGTTTTCTCCGTGGTCTTCAAGATTGTCATTTTCACCTCCGTTCACTGAGTTAGACATTTCGACCTAAAATCGAAGATCTTGGAAAAGAAAAAGCGTGAAAGATAACTTGCGTTATGTAGTGAAACCAGCAAGCAAATAATAACTATTATTTTTAGCCCACGGTGGGCGCTAAACTATTTACCGTGAAAATGGTAATAACAATTAAATTTGATTATGGGACTCTAAAAATACGTGATCTATTTTTATGCTAGTTGTTAAGCAGATGATGCTATGTGTGAGACTTAGAGACGAGATAAGAGTTAGGAATAAGGTGATAACCAAACCGATAGGCTAACAATCGGGGTCTCAAGCTTGTCGATTCGGGGGCCTCGAGGTCGATTCCGGAGCTCGACTGGGAGCTATCGAAGGTAGTCGAAGTATGACTAACAGTTATAATAAATTCAATGAAGGCTCTTTATAGCCAATGATAAACAATAAATGATAAACAATAATGAAGATAGTAAATGGAAGCAATAATATCAAGAGAATATGTTAGAGAGTAGAGAGAATGTTCTTGTATATTCCGTATGGAGCAACTGAAGCAACAAGCCCTTACAAAATGACAAAGATCCCCTTTATATACGAGGGAATCCCAACATAGTACAAAATGCATTAATTAAAAAGATATGGAGATGGGACAGCTGGATGACGCCCTGATTCGGGTTTAGAGTAGTCCACTAGGCTCTGTCAGTCCTAGCCGTATACCTTGGGAACTCTCCATTTCTACTATAGCTGTGATCATTACTACCCCGAGGTCGAGTGTCGCCGACCCTCGAGGGAGGATACTCGGCCGCGGCCTCGAGTCGTCGAGGTGATCTCCCGAAGCGCCTTAATGACGAGAAATTGGACCCTCCGATTTCATCGTATACAGATAGCAAATCAGTTAGTATTATTTTTATCTTTACTAATTTATGGGTATCACAAAGATTTATTTGTAATATTTTATTAGTAATCTGGTTATGTAAATAAATTAATTTTATACTATCGATGCATACAAATTAAACAGTAAATAAATAAAAGAAAGCATGCTGGGATTGACCATCGGATTAACTAATTAATTAATTAGGCAGAAGTAGAAGATAATGGTCTTTGGTATGATAAGAAAATGCTAACGTGTCTGCATTTTGAGTCCTATTAGGTCGAACAATGACCAGACATGGCGTCCCAGATTTTCCATCACTTCTGATGGACAAGTACAAGACAATCTTCCTGTTTACACTAGCTACCTCGCGTCGATTTAATTTTCAACATGCAAGTGTAAATTTTGACATTTTATTGTTTTAATAAGCTTTGCATCTGTGTTATTATAAAACAATTTGAGAGTTAGAGTACTTTACTTTAAGTCTTTAACACATCTCAACAATCGTACTTCACTAAAACAGTCTTTTGCTTTAGCAATTTCACATCAATTTATTTTTTGTATGAATTCGTACTTTGATTTCTTAGCTCTTCTAAAGTTTAAACAGATTTAAGAATTACATGAAATATATACTACAAATCACAATTTTTATAGTTGAAAAGGTTTAAAAAATTCTGTACTGAAAGAAAAATTATTTGACTCCCGAAATAACAATGGTGTCATTCTTCGGATAATTGACACATGGATTGTGAATTATTCAATTCATTAAATACAATACTATATGTAAACTACAAGAGACCCAGAAAAGGGAAGAGGGGTTATGTTTTCTCATCTATATACTAATCTGCAGATTCCATTCTCTTATTTAAAAACGAATCTAAAACATTCGATATGTTTTCTATGTTGGAAAAACATACAATGCCAAACATGGATAACAAATAAGCCATCCATAAGCTGATTTGAATATTATATAGATCATTAATACACAGACCTTTGACAATTCACAGATTGTTTCTCAGTAAGTGTTTCAAATGAAATGTGGAATGCGTACTCTCTATCCATTGTTGAGTCGTGAGTGCTTAACAACAACAATAAAAAACTTACTCACTCGCTATTTATACCAAACTGATCCATTTAGCTATAAAAGTCACAAATTAAAGTGAGCACAAAAGCAAATACATCTTGCATTCATTGATTTGGTATAAACATGTATAGGCTTTTTCCCTTCAACAGCATGGTTTATCATTTTAGCCAAGGAATGAGATAGTCATTCAGTCCTTTCAAGAATAAACTAATTCTACATTTTTACTATTGTTGTAACAATTAGTCTCGTTCTGTATGGGTCACAAGTAAAGAAGGTATACATATAAAAAGTGATTCCAAACATCAGGAACACCAGGAAGGCACCAATGTATACAGTCTGCATAAGTACTAGGATTTGCCAACTGTTCTTTTGTCAGAGGATCCCAGTGCTTTCTATAGATAGATGAATGGGCTTCCTTTCTATATTCAGAAAGTTGAGTAATGTTCAACAAATCTATTTTGAGACCACTCTTCTCTTTCAATTTCTTGATTGCTACTTCCACTAATCTCATCATTTCAGGATCTGATTCTGATCCCCAATACTCTGCATTAGAAATTGGCTCTGTTTCACTGTAGCAATTCTGACCATTTGCTTTCCCCCAATCTTCTGCCCTGCCATTTTATGTTTGAAATGTTTCCATAGTGAATTAGTACTACTATTAGTCAGTTTGTGTAAACCCCTAAAGTATTTGAAAGTTAAGATTCAACTAGTTGTATTTAAACCCGAAGTCAAGAGTAAAAGATGATTCATGACATGATATCATAACACAAAAGACTTGTTCCTAAATGGGGCTTGACATCACTCCAACTAATTTATTCTTATTTTCTTGGACTTTCCATCCCACCACCCTCGGTTCAGCTTAGAAAAAAAAAAAGGAAACTGTATGAATAAGACAGTCTGCTGTCATGTTCTAAGTTAAATATTGATGCATTCAAAGATGCAATTAATATATACTATTTGAAAGGGTTGATGGGGGAGCTAAAGTTGGAATGGTTCTTTAGAAATAGCCAAGGCATTTGTAAAAACGATGAGTCGATTATGCTGCTTATGGACTAGTGATTTTAGCACACCCGTCAAGAAAGATACTAGTTAATAGGTTTAGTTGTAAGGTAGTTGTCTAAACTACCATTTATCTCCCAATATGCAACACTTATTTATCAATGCACTAATTCGAATTGCAAGAGTAAATTGGAGAAAAAAGTACTAATACAGTAACTTCTTGTTAATGTGTTGAAACAAATTCAGTTTGCTAATCGACTAATATTTGGGACCGGATGAAGCAATATTATATACCTGTTGTGAGTTGGTGCCAAGCTAACAAAGAAAACTCTAGTCTTGGTGCGGTTAACATGAGTACCCAACCAATCTGCCCATGTTTGAAGCCCCAGCTCGTATGTACGCAGCATCCCCAAATGTTCATACTTTGCATTTGCACTTTCAAAAGATCCCCACCTGAAATTACAAAATCCTAATCATAATTAAGAAGCACCTTATGCCTAAAGTTCTAGAATTAAGGAACATAGTTTCTTATGAATGGCCAAAGGTTGCAAAGATGTACTCACAGAACCTTCAAATTCAATCTCCACCATAGATAGGAATTAAAAACAAGCACATCAGCATCTTGCCAAATTCTGGCATGTTTCTCTATATTGACTCTCACTATGCGCTCTTCCACACGATGATACGATGGATCGTCACAGTTTGATTCAACTAACAATGGTGCCCAGTAGAAATCAATAGTAGCATTGTATTCCTTCACCAATGTTCAAAAACAAAAGCTAATAAAACTCAGCTGCAATCAAAATTCAAAGGAAAGAGCAAAATGGGGTTTTGAATAATAGATTTTTGAAACTTACAATAGCTTTAAAGGTGACCAAAGAGTCACTATAATGAACATATTTGAGATGATTAGGGATTTCTGACTCTAATATGCAAACCATAGACACCCACTGATTCCTATTGAGTGAATCTCCAACGTATACAACCCTTTTGTTCCTTAACTTCTCCAACATTGCTGTGGCATTAAATCTTTGCAAAACCAAAATTACAATCAAAAACAATAAACACCCAATAATCCCAAAGGAGAAGCAAATAGAGGAAAAACAGAAAGAAAAAGAAATTACCTTGGAAGGTCACAATCGTTGGGTTGCCATTTCCAGTAGAGATAGTCAAGATTCTTCCTCCCATACTTTTGACAAGCCATTCCATCATCCATGAACGAACAATTCGTCCCACTATAAAGAGGGCGAGACTGGTTATCAAAAACCCATTTGCCAGAATAGAAATTGCAGCTAAATAATGACCTTTTTTGAGGCTGCTTCTCAACTAACTTTGGAGCTTCAGTAATCCCTCTGGAGATGGACAAAGCCGTAATGACTAGAACTGCAACGATAATTGCTACCAGCAACTGAAAGCTTAGCTGAATACCCATTCCCTTGTTTTTCAAAAAACTGCAGGATATTGGTCTTCCATTCATTTTCTTTCTCTGCCTTTTCAGACTTTTGCTTTCTGTTTAAAAAAGGTGGGAATATGTTGGTGAGTTCGTAAGGAAGCAACAACTAGCCTGATTGTTTTGACCCCAACAACCTCAAGGATGACATATAAGTGTTCTTAACACACAAGCGGAAGACAATAACAATCCTAGACATATCTTTTTGTGTTTAAAATTTATTTAAATGTCAATAGATCGGATCTAAGACGTACCTGGTGAAGAAAGTCTCGTTTAAATTCTTCGATAGTGCGAAGACTCTATGCGTATCCACACCGAGACCGACCCTTGCTATCAACTCTTTGATCAATGAAACCCGCGAAGAAAATTGAACGAAGTATTGTGTTGAAATTTTTCTCAAAAATCTCAACTCAAATTAAAAGAACAAGAAACACTTTTCTTGTAATTGTATTCTCTCTCTTGGCTTTGTATTGCACTCTCACTTTCACAAAGTGTTTTTCTTCTCAAGAAAATATTGTGCAAATTTTTGTTCAATCACCCTTTATATAGCATCACCTATAAACCCTTTTTCCTATTTGATTGAGGTAATAATTTATTTAGGGTAAAAGTTTATTCCAAAATAAACCAGAATCGAATTGTACAAAAATTCTAAAATCACGTCTTAACTAAACGTGACTGCCGAAGCAATCCAACTTAATATTGGAGTTGTGGTCAATCCAACTTATTGTTGGATTCAATTCATACGTCCTTTTATGAACTTTACCTATCCAATTCCAAATTGGTAAATTAATTAATATTATATATATAACTTTTATATAAATCAATAATATTAATTCATATTATATATATCTCAAATATATTTCAACCAAGAAAAATAATTTATTTTCTATTCTAAATAGAAACTTCAATTTGTTCACAATATTAATTATATCCTCTGTGCTAGCAAAGAATATAATAATATTTCATTTGGACTAATAACTAAATTTATTTGACTAATTAAATTCTTTAATTTAATTAACAAATAATAAAGTAACTAATCCTTTAGCAAAGATCAGAACACCTATTAGTGTGCGACCCCATAGGTTCAATACTAAACCGGTAGTAAATTGATCACATCAATATACTAATCAAGGGTGACGTCTAGCAACACTCCTTAACGATCGAATATAATGAAATATACAATTTACTCTCACGAACCAGTAGAAGAATAATGTAGTAATTCCTCTTGTCCTTATAGTTCTGGATCACCCTAGGATATGGTTCAACTGTCAAATCTTAATAGACGATCAACTATGTGTTCATGTCAGATATAATCGACCATTGAATGACCTAGGAAACTCATTTCTTCTTTCATTCAATTGCCCTGGCCAAGGTCTTAGTTTGGTCATTTATAATTCATGACAACATGGAGTTTAAACTCATTACCAAGAGTTGACAGATTTCATCTTGATCAATCACGAATTCTACAAGTATTTAATCGTACCCAATATTCTTTCAACTATCGCCCTGGGGCCATAGGTGTCTGGTATCAAAATACAATAAATAACTTGTCAATTACTATGACGATCTCAGGTCAAAGGAAACTCTTACATCACATTCTTTAAGAGAATATCCTATTGACAGTTTATGGTAATTCTAACCATTAGGAATTATCCAATGAGTCGGTTCAATGATCATATCTCTATATGCATCATCTATCTATGTGATTTAGTTAATGAGATCAACTAATCTTTATCCAATAAAGACGATCACATAAATATTGATCTAGCCGCATTACTAATGTCCAAATTAATAATCCTACAATCAAGAACAAATTTAGATTAAATTGTAAGAGACTTTGCTCTTATTATCATGATCTCTATCACGATGACAAATCTCAAAATTTAATCAAGGACCTTATCAAATTAATCAAATAATTAATAATAACTATGATATATAAAAGAATATCAAATGACACATATTTTTATATCAAATAACATTCACAAAATATGTTCAAATCATCAAATATGAGATTGGATCTATGACATATCTACTATATCCCTAACACAACCCAAATTTGGGGACTGATGGATTTTGGAACCTGGTGGCTTTTATGTCTCTGCAGCGATAACTAAATTCCGTACTAATTTAATAATTTTATCATTCCCAATTTATTCGACATCCTCTTTCTTACAGCATAAAATATGCTGATACCTTTTCTTTTTTGTAATATAGTAATACTTACAAAAGAATTCAAAATCACTAGCCCATCCAAGTTTTAGGTTTAATATGATGATTTTTCTAAAGTACTATCAACTATTATTTTAATACTTTAATTTAAAATAATATTTAAATTGCATAGCAAACGAAAAAGAAAAGAAATAATTGTTGTCTAAACTTAAGTGAAAGCATGAGGAAGATCGAGGAGGGGCAAGTGCTTTTGAATTTTACTGAAAGCGAAAGTATCTCCCCAATCTGAATATTTGTGTAACTTATTATTCTCATTTGACTCAGCACGGAGTTTAAGAAAAAAGAAAAAGAATTTTGAAACTTGTGGTCTTAAAAGCTTAAGGGGTAAAAAGTTTATAGGGCCATGTCATTTGTATGACTATAAAAACAAATGAGTAAAATAAAAGAGTTTAAAGTTAAATTATTTCCAAACTTAAAAATGTATCATTTGTTTTGAAACAGACTAAAAAGGAAAGTACCTCGTTTAATATGAAACGGAGGGAGTACTTATTAATGACGACTTTCGACACAATACCTTAGTCAAAGTGACAAGGATGCTGGTTTATTCAATTTGCTATATTACTGAAATAAAAAGGTATTTTCATTACTTTACTCCTATTAATAAAAAGTTGAATTATATTGTTTTTCTTTTGTTTTCTCCTTTTAATGATTTTCGACATAAATTTTGAACAAATACACATTTGACTCTCTAGGTTTTAACAAAGACACTCTACGTAGGCTGGAAATTAATTTAGAAACCCTTAAATTAATCAAAAGTCAAAAAGTCTTATTTATGCATTGAAGTATTTAACTCAAGTAGTCCGTTGAATTACTCAAGCCATTCTCACTGATTTTAACGGATCAGAGACTATCAAACTATTAGATTGTAGCTAACGAAGAAGAATGAGAAAGGAGAGAAATCAAATCTGTATTGTCAAAGAGAGGGCACAGTCGTTTTGATAGAATTGGTATGAATGGAACCAAAAGCAACCCGTTCACGAACAAAATGAAAATCAACAGCTAAATGCTTTGTGCGTGAATGGTAGATAGGATTCATGGTCAGGTATAATGCACTAATATTGTCACAACAAATAAGAGGAGGGTCCAAAAGATAAATATGAAGATCACACAATAACTGCTGAACCCAAAGAATATCAACAATAATGTGTGTCATGGCGCGATATTCGACCTCTGTGCTAGAGCAAGACACAGTGTGTTGCTTCTTAGAAGACCAGGAGATTAGATTATTACCAAAAAATAGAAGAGAACTAGAGGTAGAGCGTCGAGTATCAGGACAACCAGCCCAATCAGCATCAGAGTAAGCAGTTAATGAGATAGAATTTGAAGGACGTAGCTGTCACGCCCCAAACCTGGGGAGGGGAGGCGTGGCTGGCACTCGGTGCCGTGCTGGCCCGAGCGAACCACCCTGCAATTTTTTTTCTTTATGAATATCGTGTGTCGACATGGCCACAACTCGCAATGTTCAACTATAAGTGGGCAGCATTGTATTACTGAACCATTTTTCTTAGAGCATAAATACATATGGGCCGTCAAGGCATCTGACATACTGTACAAAATAAAACTCTGTCTACAAAGCCTCTAAGATTTATCTGACATCAAATGGGACAGGGTACCGGCCTACCCGTAAATCTGTAGCAAATCTCTGACATAATGACTCATAGACTCGGCTGCACTCCGAATGAGGTAGAGTCTTACCGATCCTTCGCTGAATGCCAATCTTGTCTACTATGAGGGCTCGTCAAACTGATTATCTATACTTGCAGGCATGAATGCAGCGCCCCCAACAAAAAGACGTCAGTACGAATAATGTACCGAGTATGTAAGGCGGAACTGAAATATAATAGTAAGTCAACATTAGTTAAGGACATGGAAGAACCATGGAGTAAAGGACTCAACTTATAAGTCTGGATAACTCTGTAAATCATGAAATGCTTATAGTGTCATGCATATGCGTATGAATGTCATGTAATGCATAGGTCTGTACGTACATAACATCATCAAGCCTATGAGGGCATCCCATCATATCATTTCAGCTACTGTGGGCAATATCATTATCGTATACTAGCTGATCAGGTGGTGGTGCGTATATAACGCCATAACTTCTCCCATATCCCATATACATATATACATACATAACGCCTCTAAGGGCATCCTATCATATCTTCTCGACCACTGTGGGCAAATCACCAACGTATACCAGCTGATCAGGTGGTGGTGCGTATATAGTGCCATAACCTTTCCCATATCCCATATACATATATATATATATATATACGCATATATAACGCCATCTGGTCATGGGTCAATGTGCATATATGTCACGACCCTAAAACCGACCCGGTCGTGATGACACCTATCGCAAAACTAGGCCAGTCGATGCAACTCCCAAATTAACCATTAATCAATATAAATCATTTTTAAGCCTTTAATTAATCAGATATATCATAATATAAGTCTAATGAAAAGTGCTGAATAAATATACAAGCCCGACATCAGGATGTCACAAGTCACGAGCATCTACTAAGGTCTGAATACAACAAAGAGTCCAAAAATGTACTAAATACAGTCAAAGGAAAACAAGAGGGAGGAAAGCAGTGCTGCGAACATCGGGCAACTACCTTGCTAACTCCAGTGACTCTGCCACTGAGCAATATCAACACCTGCTACCCGGGTTCGGAACTACCTGAATCTGCACACAAGGTGCAGGGAGTAATATGAGTATGTCAACTTAGTAAGTAATAAAGGTAAATGAAAGCTGAGCAGTAAAAAAATACGTAAACCACGTCAAAATGCTATAACAAAAGCATGACATTTCCAACACAGTACAAAAATCATTTACTTCAGAAATCATGCTCAGTTTCGGTAAAAACTTTTTAAAACAACTTTCAATAGTTTCAAATGAGTGATAAGACAGTGAGTAAAACTGATAGAAAATGTAAACAGCCCCTCGGGCAAAACATGTACCACAAACCGCCCCTCGGGCATAATCTCAACAGCACCTGCCCCTCGGGCTACCTCATAATCACTCGTAATTAGCCCTTAGGGCATAACATGAATCAAGAACCTCCCCTCGGGCAAAACATGGATCAAGAACAACCCCTCGGGCAACAATATGGAATAACAACAGCCCCTCGGGCTATATCATATCACTCACACTGGGTATCCGCGCTCACTGGGGGTATACAGACTCAAGGAGGGGCCCCTTACGGCCCAAGCGCAATATCAAGCCATCTCGTGGCATAATCAAACAGGCTCTCGGCCTCATATCAAGCAACCTCATGGTGTAACAAGGCCCTCGGCCTCATAATCATGAATCAATACAAGACTACTGCGGCGCGCAGCCCGATCCCATAATATCCTCACAACACAGGCCCTCGACTTCACTTAGTTAGAAATCTCTCAAGCCACTCGGGCAACAGTAAAATATGATGCTCAAACCAAAATATTATTTAAAAATATAAAAAACGGAGTAAACATGACTGAGTTATGAAAATAGTAGAATACAACATGACTGAGTACAAATATGAAGTCAAATCAGTGAGAAATAGTAGTAAAAATCCCCTAAGGGTCTAAAACAGTTGGCACGAAGCCCAAATATGACATTCAGCCCAAAACATGACAATAATTTCCAAAACACAATGATAATCAAACAGTTTCCAATCAAATACGCGACTTAACAGTCATACGAGACGAACTAAGTCACAATCCCCAACGGTGCACGACCCCACACTCATCATCTAGCGTGTGCATCACCTCAAAGTAGCACAACAATGTGAAATTCGGGGTTTCATACCCTCACGATAGATATTTACAATCATTACTTACCTTAATCCGGTCCAAACTCTAGCCTGCGATGCCTTTGCCTCTCGACTCGGCCTCCGAATGCTCCAAATCTAGCCAAAGCAGATTCACGCCATCAAAATATGCTAAGGGAACAAAGCCCACTCTGAAATATTCAATTTATACCAAAAATCCCGAAATTGGCCAAACTCCGTCCCCCGAGCCAACGTCTCGAAATCCGATAAAAATCACATCAATAGAATCCTTACACTCTCACGAGTTCGTACATACCAAGAACATCAAAATCGGACCTCAAATGGCCCCTCAAATTCCTAAATTTAGGTCTCCAATTTCCAAGCCCTAAACCCCCAATTTTACTACTGATTTTCCATAGATTTCAAGCTTACAAATGTTAAAATTCGTCATAGAAACAAGTTTAGGGTCCAAAAACCTTACCTCCACGGAACCCTCTTGAACTCTCTCTTCAATTTGCTCTCCAAAGCTTTCCCCCGAATGAAATATGGTGAAAAACCACTCAAAATCGCGAAGAACTATATATATATATATATGAAATTTATATGTTCTGACCCAGCAAAACAGCATCTGCGGTCCAATTATCGCACCTACGGACCCGCACCTACGGTCCCAGGTGAGCTTCAGTGCAAATCACTTAAGCGCCCCAGATCGCACATGCGATCAAACTCCCGCACCTGCGCTACCGCAGGTGCGCTCAATCTTCCCCATTTGCGTTCCAGCACCTCTTGCCTATTTTCGCATCTGCGACCCTAATTGCTCTTTTGCGGGCCCGCACTTGCGGTCCCCAAGCCGCAGGTGTGATTATGACAGAACTTCAACAGCTTCAGCTGTAAATTTCCAATTCTAACTTCCCGTCAACCATTCGAAATCACCCCGAGGCCCTCGTGACCTCAACCAAATATGCCAACATATACCATAACCTCATTCAAACTTGTTCGAACCTTCATAACGCTCAAAACAACATTAAAACACCAAATTGACATCGGATTCAAGCCTAAGGATTCCAAAAACTTCCAAATTCCGCTTTCATTCAAAAAGTTGATCAGACCTCGTCCGAATGACCTAAATTTTTTGCACACACGTCACAAATGACACAACGGATCTACTCCAACTTTCCGAATTCCATTCCGACCCCTATATCAAAATCTCACCTATCAACTAGAAAACGCCAAAAATTTCAATTTCGCCAATTCAAGCCTAAACCTTCCACGGACCTCCAAAATACATTCCTATCACGCTTCTAAGTCCTAAATCACTTAACGGAGCTAACCAAATCATAAAAATTCCAATCTGAGATCATATACTAACAAGTCAAAACTTAGTCAAACCTTTCAAATTTTAAGCTGCAAACTGAGAACTATTCTTCCAAATTCATTCTGATTACACTGAAAACCAAAACCGACGATTTACATAAGTCATAATACATCAAACGAGGCTAGTCATGCCCGAGAACTGGCGACTGAAGTGAAAAAGCTAAAAACGACTGGTCGGGTCGTTACAATGTATAAATGCATGAAATGCATACGAAATACGTTAATAAAATCTCTCAGTACATCTTAAGACCGTTATGCCTCTAATTAATATCACGAAACAAACTTTATCAATTTACTACTTACTACTGGCTATAGGTCCATCCCAAATCAAAATTAACACAGAAGTTACACAAGGGGTCAAAAGATAAAATCAGACAATAATTGGTCCATAATTAAAGTGAAAGCAATACCATAACAGCAAATGCTACAGAATTGACACAAAATATTCAAAAGAGCACATGCACCAACCACATATCCTGCAATGTACTAGTTTTTTTTCGTTGAACCAAAGCCTTGGGAATAATCCCATGAAGATTCATTTTTCATTGTGATTGCAGGTATGCACACAATCAGATTTGCAACAAGAAGAAAAGGAAAACAATGAAAAAAAAAGCCAACAAAACTTCAGAAGTAAACATCAAGGACATAGGACATACAGACACATATGGTTATATGAATAAAGGTGTCTTGTGATTATATTGCCACATAATCCAAAGTGACTCTTAGTCACTTGTTTGGAAAATGATTGCTTCCACGTAATCCCAAACTTTATCGAATAATCAATTAGGTAGTGTCCCGTTACCCAGTAATTAATCAATTACCCGCATAATTAAGAATTGTCTCAAATTACTTAAAATACTACTTATTTTTAATACACTTTATACACCGTACTATTACGTTCATGTGGTACCATATAAAATTAATACATACACTATTATTTCATTAAAATATCCATGAAAAAATACATATATTTTCTTAATTTCTAATTTATCTAATCTTATATAAAGAGTACAAATTTTCGTATGCTTAATTCTTAAAAAAATGGTAAAAAATAACCTGAGAAAATAATTTATATCTTTACAATAATTCGGTATGTTTTTCTAAAATAAGGTACTTTCATCAAATACTACCATAACCGTATACTGTTCTGTTTTAACCAATATAACAAAGCTATTTTTATTTATTAAAACTACTATACTAAGTGAACGAATCTTCTAGAACAATCACATTTAAGTGTATTCACAGAAGTCCAAATTTTACCATTGTAAGCACATCTTCGTTATCTAAACAATGTGAAGCTTTAAGCTCTTGATCTTTATCTTTGTAACTAGTCTTTGATCACGTGCATTGCACGTGTGTATCATGTGTTAAAAGTATAAAGTTCTAATATGGGAGGATACTTTTTTAGTATAAAGTTCTAATATAACGTGTATATTATTTTAATTATAATATCTTTTCATAAAAGATTTGTTAAAATAATATAGGACATTTATAAAAATAATATAGGAGATCGTTAGAGTCATTTTCTTCTACTCAAACAAGTTAGTTAAGAAAGACAAAAACTCTCTATCTCTTAGCCTAATTTAGAGCCCATTTGGATTGGCTTAAAAAAATGGCTTTTCAGTAGAAATAGCTTTTGAGCCAAAAAGCAATGCCCAACTTATTATTTTTGGCTTGTTTTAAGTAGTTTTTTACTTATTTAATTTTAAGCACTTTTTATTTGTCAAACACTGAAAAAAGCTAAAAACAGCTTAAAAACTGATTTGACTAGTTTAAAAGCCAATCCAAATACCACTCGCTAAATTAAGCGTGACATAAAAGAGAGAGAGAGTGAGATGATATATAGATGGCTAAAAATTGTGGCAACCACATTGCATATATAAATGGTCTCAAACTTTGTTTATTTTTTGTCCATTTTCATCTTCTTTTCCTAAATGTATATTGTTCTGTACTATCAGTAATATAATTATTTGTGAAGTCAAACTATTCATATTAATAAAGAATATGCAATAATATGACCTATATGAGCAACACATATACGGAGAAAGAATCTTAACTTGCGACAAAAACATACCAAGTCGTGAATAACTAAAAAAGAATGAGTAAATATCCAATAGTTCATTCTTAATTATGGTTTAGTATGACAGAGGCTAAATTCTTCCATAAAAACATTTGTTTGGATGTCATCAGTTAATTATTTCTACATCATATCACTATATACTACATTTCTTCTAGCAAATTAAATAAATTGGCTAAACTATTTGTTATCGACTCCATATTAAGGCTCGAGAGCTGTAGTTAAGGACGAAGAAATTATTAACTCCCCACAACCCTTGTTGATATAAACTATTTGTTATCAAACACATTACTAACTCTAGTTTTCAATTTCAAGTTTTGTCCTCAACCAAATTGTAAGCACGTAATTTTTGACCCGCGCAACTTTTAAAAATAGTATTTTTACAGAAATATTTACTTATTTTTTTTAGGATATTTATTGGGTTTATTTCTATAGGATTTTACTTTATTACTGATTTTAATTCTATTTTTAAGGCACAAAAACTAATATATATATATATATATATATATATATATATATATATATATATATATATATATAGTTTCATGTTTTATCTTATTTCTATTTAGTTTAGGTTATTAAGATTTTTATAGCCATATATTTTGTTTTTACTATGATTTTTACTCTTACTTTTAATTTATATAAAACATAATATATTAATATATATATATATATATATATATATATATATAGTTTCATATATTTACATAGTTTGTTTAATTAATTGAAATTAGTTTTAATTTTGAGTTGGTTATTTAACGGACTTTTAGAAATTGAAGAAGTACAAATTTTTGGGCCCAATTTTACACAAGAAAAGACCCAAATCTGGCAGCCCCAACGACCCGCACCCACCCGCCCCGCCCCGTTTTTTATATTAAATCCTGGTCATCCAACCCCTTTTAATCCAACAGCCCAAATTAATTCCCCACACCCCAAGAACCTTATCTCCCAAAAAAAAAAAAAACCCCTAGCCCTAATCTTCAAGACCTAAGTAGCCGCACCACACCCCTTTCCCAGCCTTCTGCCCGCCTCCAACTCGCCGGTTTTCCGGCGAGTTCACTCAACGAGTCCCATGGTCCCCCCTCATCTTCTCTTTCTTCCATGTCATCCCTTTCGTACCAAATTTCATCATTTCAATCCGATTCACGCGGATTTCTTCTTTTATTTCTTTTGTTTAAACAAAAAATCCGAGTCCTTGAAATAAATGTTGGAAAATGGGAGCCGTTGGATTAAATTTTGATCCAAGACTTCCATTTTCTAATTTTTGTTAAAACTGGGATTTTCGGATCTTGTTGGAGCCCACACATGATTTCTTGCTGAAGAAGGAGAAGCTTCGAGAGAGAGTTATATATCGGAGGATTTTCGGACAAAAAAAGGGAGGAGAAAAAAAGAAAAAGGGCGGAGAAAAGGTCTAGGGTTCTTTGAGTCTTGAGATTTTTTTTAGTGTTTGCTTTGCATTCCAGAAAAACGAAAAAAGAAAAGAAGTTTAAGTTTGATTTTTATTCTGAGTTTTGTTTCATTTCGAAAAATCAGAAACATATTAAAAATCTTAATTCATTTTTTTGGATTTCGCTTCAAATATGGACCTTGATTGAGGTTGGTTGAAGCTCGTCGGAGTTGAAGTTCATTTGCCGTTCGGGTTCCTATTCGAAGTTCTTGTTCTTGTTTGCGATTCACTTCAATTCCTCGTCGCTGAACTTTCTTGTCCTCGCTTCTGGAATTAATTGAATTCTGAATATCCAAGTTCATTTCTGTCTCCCCTGTCATGTTTGATTTTATTAGATTTGATCCCCCTCCGTTACTTACGTTCTGATTTACTTCTGTGTTTAAATGTTTATGGTTTCGAACTTGTTTAGTTTGGACACATTGGACTGCAATATGACTTAACTTTGTAATCGCTGATTTGGTACTCGATTGCGTCGAGTTTACATAAATGGGCAGTGTATTCAATTGGCCTTCTTGCTTAAATTCCAGCTGATTTGTCTGCTCGGCCAGTTGATGGTTGGTTTTGTTCGCCTATGCTTCGATGTTACTAATGTTGATTAGCTCAGTTTGAATTCATGACTAAATAATTAATGTTTTGTTGAAGTTTAGCGGATTCGCCTTTAAACTTAAACCAACTTGATATCCTTTTACCTTGGGATTGAATTGACAACTCTATCTTTCCCGGATAATGATCTGAAAGTGCAACTCTTTGTTTTGTCTACTGTCTCTAAATGTTATTCCCCTCATATGTTAAGTGAGTCACTGGATTATTATGTCGTCTCGGACAGTTTGGGACATAATCGATCCTTGAAGCCAAAGAAAAATCAAAAATCAATTTTCTCACGAGATGAGTTGCTTGTTCTTGTTTGTAGACCGTTCTCTGTGCCGATATATAGTGAAACATGTTTTCTGAATGTTGTCTAAGCTAGTTGTGTTCTGGGTTTACTTTTGTCCTCTTAAAATAGTTTAAGTATTTGGCAGAAGCCTGGTCATTATTTGCATTACATTTCATCCATGTTCACTCCTAGAATTGTTTAAATTAGCTTAAATGGTTTTTGAAAGTTCATGTAGTAACAATATCTAGGGAAAATGGCATATTAACTCCTAAACTATTCGTATAGGACTTAAATCACGTTGTCCTCTTCTTTCTGTGTGTATTGGAGCGTTATATTGGGATAGGCTTTTACTATTTTTATTACTTTTTTAACGCCGAATGCTTACTGCCTTAGACGTCTATTTGTATGTGGTTGTTTTGGTTGATTGGATGAATGTTTGGTTCACGCTCGGGCTGCGGGAAGTTGGGTTGGCCGGACAAATGAATGAAAGAAGAAACTCAAAAGGGAATGAGCATGGAATTAATTTCTATTTCTTTTAGTTTTACTTTGTTACTTTTATTACATCTTCCGCTAGGAGCATGCTTAGGCCGACAACATTTGGGTAGGCAAGCCTTAGGATTTTTGTTAGTTCTGAGGCGAGAGGTCGTTCCTTTAGTTAAATTTATCCGGGGAATGCCCTGAAGGATTTGTATATATTTTATTCCGGGAATGCCCCGTAGTACTATGTAATTGGAGGTCATGGCGAACATCGTAGAAGAAATATCATAGGATAATTTAGAACTTTAGTTTTTCTTCTTTTAATTTTCTATCATTTATGTGGGGATAACCTCGAGCCTCTTTTGTGTTTATTTTTCTTTTCTGTGATTTTACCTCAACTTGAATATTTTAAAAGCCGACTAGATCAAGTATGCAACCGTACTAGTTACGAGACTTGGGGAGTGTCTAACACCTTCTCCCCGAGTTAAATGAACCCCCTTACCCAAACCTCTTGTGCGGACTTATTTCTGAGTCCAAGTGTTTTAAAGGAAAAATATTTTCTAAAAAAACGGTGACCTGACACACCGATATCAAATATCAGGTGGCGACTCCGAGTTAATCCTTTTGAACACTATCTTTTGTCACTTTCAAAATTGAAAAACCCTTTCGAGCTTCACATAATCCTTTTATTATTTTTTTAAAGAGGGTTTTGAGGTTTGGAATGAAAAAGGGGTGTGACATCTCTAACGACTCTGCTTGGGACTTGCAGGTTCGAGCCAGTACTATGATCTTGTTGGCTTTTCTATGCCTTTTCATTAGCTTTACTTGATTTTTATTATGTTTTTATATTTGTCTTATTATTTGCTAGTTGTTTATGTGTTTACAGTTTTTGCTTTATGTATTTACTGCTTTATAACTGTCATCATTTGCATAACCCCGAGTCTTCTTTCTGCAACAAGTCTTCCGGAGTACGTTTGAGCGTACACGGTCTTTTCGTGAGTCACCCGTGTCTTTAGAGGAGTGGCGTGGGAGCGTGGAGTGGGCGGAAAGCTAGAGCAGCTGCCATCGACCACGTGTCGCCCCGAATTGCCTTGTCTAGTGAACCCCAACCGTAGGTCAGCTTTTAGGTCATATTTATGTGCATCATATCATTCAAACCTAGCCGGGTTCGGTCCCAGGCACCGTGTCCCGTTGTAGGAGGCCTACCCGAATTATATCAAAATGGGCTCATGGCCCAAAAAGACATTTAGTCATCCCTATATGCTACATGTTGCATCTCTTTAGGAGTAAAATGGTCATTTGGCGGACCAAGGATATTTGAGGGTGAAATATAAAATGAAGTAGGTGATTTTACACTTTCCCATTATTTTCTAAAAAAAAATGAAAAAGAAAATCCAAAAAGATTTTACACTTTCCCCATTATTTTCCAAAAAATTAAAAAGAAAATCCAAAAAGATTTTACATTTTCCATCATTTCTCAAAAAAAATAGTTTTCCCAAATTAGTTATTTTTTTTAAAAGCTTTTCTCCATGTCCGATCTTCCTGAACTACGCGAACCTGATTCTCGTATTTTGAGACGAGATATGTAGGCAACCCACATAGGGTCCGGTCTTCCTAGTCTCTTAGGTTCTTGGCTTTGCGGGGTCTTAGCCATATCTTGCATTTCTAGCCACTTCTGGTCACATCGGCCATTCTTGCAAGTTGGGGTCATTTTTGCAAAGGTGGTTCAATAACCCATGTCTTAGGATCTTGAGTCCACAACTAGGTGTCATATTATTTTAAGGTCCGTCCTTTTCAAGTTTGCATCTTTAGTCACTTCTGGTCATATCGGCCGTTTTTGCAAAACGGGTCATTTCTGCAAATTAATTTTTGGGCCATGATTATTAGGAGTTAGAATTCATATAAGCTTTAGTGAGGTATTCCCATGTCTTTGAAGTCACCTTTCTCGAGTTTGCATTTTTAGCCACTTTTGGCCCCTCAGGCCATTTTGCAGAAATAGCCCAACCGTCCCCAGAATATGTTGTGGTGTCACATAATGTCTTGAGTCATTAATCATATTTTTCCCATTCAGGTATGGATCCACTCACCAATGCTAGAGTATCAATGGTGGTCAAAGTCCCTAGAAGGCTAGTAAAATGGTGGAACATGTTCACATTACTTGAGCAGCATGATTTGATGGGAAAATTAGGGACTCTTATTTCTTTGATAGACACCACTCCCCGTCCCGACCTTGTAGAAGCAATGTTGGAATTTTGGGACCCGCAGGGAATGGTATTCAAGTTTGGGGATCTTGAGATGACACCCACCCTAGCTGAGATAGCCGGGTTAACCCGCTTGCCATACCTAGACAAGGATTTGATTTACACAAGGGCTCATTCAAGCAACAAGTTCCTTAAGATCATAGGGATGGATTTGGAAGATCACATGGGGTGTCTAGATCAATCTTGAGTACCTTTGGACTTTTTATTCGAGAGGTTTGCTCGTCCTACTGGGTGTGAGACCTTCGTAGATGAAATCATATCATATGATTCTTGGAAGAAGAGGCGCCCTATGGTCTTCGCTATTGCATTGTTGGGTCTCCTGGTATTTCCTTTGGAGGGTAGACATATTAGCACGCGTCTGGGGTCAATAGCCTTTGCACTTTTCCATGATAAACACAGTAGTAAGGTCACCTTGGTTTCGACAATTTTGGCAGAGATCTATCGTGCTTTGACCAGGATTCGAGAAGGTGGGAAGTTCTTTGAGGGAAACAACTTGTTGCTACAGTTGTGGATGATGGAACACTTATATCCCACCACCATATTTGAGAAAGATGTGATTGACCGCTATCTGATAGATCGAGTGAAGTGCATCGAGCATAGGATGACATTCGATAGGTTTGCCTTACCACTCGGAGTTCAGGATTGGGTTGATTATTTAGGATCCTTGACTGAAGAGAAGATTTTGTGGTCATACCTATGGATTGATTTGGACATGATCTTAGCAGGATCTCGCGTGCAAGACTTTTTGGTACTGATTGGACTTTGGTGTACTAGACCATATACTCCTGCTAGAGTGATGCGTCAGTTAGGGAGGCGGTAAGAAATCCCCTACATTGCTGACTCTCGTGACTTCATTAGGGAATTTGATACTATGCCATATAGGAAGGTCGTCATCCAGACCTATTGGCGTCATGCAATGAAGATGGGTAGGGATACTTTAGCTGCTGACCCACATTCACCTGGGTATACCCATGAGTACTTCATATGGCTACAGTCTACTCAGCGGGGGGTTAGCAGGCCATTGCCCCAACATGTTAGAGGAGTATTTGACGAGGAGGCCACCTCACGGATATTGCTTAGACTATTGATGGATCGGTTTACCCAGGCAGAGGAGGCCCATGCAACAGAAAGGGTTGGGGTTCGAGCTACACTTCAGTCATTGAGATCACAGTTGGTAGGGTTGGTAGAGAACAAGGGACAACACCGTGAGTACCTTACTAGAGTCAGCCTTCCCGATGCAGGCGCGCATTCTAGGATTCTCATTCCCAGCTTCGAGGTGTCCTTGCAGGGTATAATACAGAGCTTAAATTCGACAGGATTGACGGGGTCATCCGGATCTTCATCGGACCCGTCCCAGCCAAGACCGTCGCATTCAGGAGCATCTTGAGGAGTCATTCTATTTAGATGTTTTAAGATTGTCTTACATTGTCTTTTACTTTCGCGTCTTGTCTAGGAGTATTGAGTCCTTTAGGTAGTGTCAGAGTCTGTTATAGTGTAGTCGAGTCTGTCATGTCTTTCATTATCGTATTTCCCTTTGTATTTTAATATCGAAAAGTTTTAAATGAAAAAGCCCAAAAAGATTTTGTTTTTAGTTTATTTTCCATCACTTTTCTAGAACTACGCTTGGTATGATTCATGAGGGACATGATATGTAAGCAACCTACATCGGGTTCAATCAAATCATTTTTGGTTCAAAATAAAAAGAGAAAGAAAGAGAAAGGAGTGATAAGAGGTGTTGGAAAAGAAAGAGAATGAAGGATTGAAATAAGCAAATTGGGATGATGCCATATGACCCTACGACCCTCAAAGCCATTTTAGAACCATTAATCGTTGCCAGGTGCATTGCACGTAATGTGATATTATTATTTGATAAATGCTCTAACGCTAACATGGTGGTTTTGTGTTGTTGTCCTCTGTTATCTCTATTAAGTTTCAGGAAGGTGGTTAGTTTGTTGGCATCCTGACAAGTCATCCATACAACACCCGATCAAAGCATCAAACAGTCATGGCTAGCAAGGAAATAGACACTAGAGTTGTAGACATCACGGGAGATTGTTGAGTCGGAATCTGAACTGCAAGAGGAGGTCCGGAGGTTGAAGCATCAGATGGCAAAAATGTATCAAGCCTGGATTAAGGGACACCCTCCACCCACGTTCCCTACCAACTACACAGAAAACCCTGCTTCCATTCCACCACTTTCTCAATCCCAGATGCCCAATACCATTGATCTTTCCCCACAACACGCACCTGGCTTTACCCCTTACCACAACTATCCCAGCACTTCAACCCAAACTATTCATGCTCCGCCAGCCAAAACAACCTCGTACCCTTCTCCGACATCTGCTACTATTTTTATACCCCCTCCACAAGCTACCCTCCGCTGATCCTCTAGTGAGACCGCATTCCCCGCTATAGATGCCCGCTACTATGCACCGGAGCCCACCTACAAAGTCCCAGATCCTTGCTCTTACACTCCCCAATTTGAGCCTCATGTTGAAACTGACAAACCACCTAAGAACGCAGAGCAAGAAGAGATGTTTAGCAAGGCACAAAGTCTGGAGCAATCATTGAGAAATATGCAAGGGTTAGGAAACCAAGTGAGTGTGTCCTATAAGGATTTGTGTTTGTTCCCCGATGTCCAACTGCCTGCCGGGTTCAAGATGCCCAAGTTTGACTTGTATGACGGACATGGGGATCCTGTAGCTTATCTGAGAGGTTATTGTAGTAAAATGAGAGGCGCCAGGGGAAAAAACGAATTACTGATGGCATACTTTAGCCAAAGTCTGAGTGAAGCAGCTTTAGAATGGTACACCCGCCAGGACGCCAGCAGGTGGTACACTTGGGATGATATGGCTCACGCCTTTGCCCGGCACTTTCAGTACAATATAGACATTGTTCTAGACTGCTTATCTCTAACCAAGGTGGAAAAGAAACCTAGTGAAAGCTTTAGAGAATATGGGTTCCGATGAAGGGAGCAAGCTGCACGAGTCAATCCTCCGATGGAAGAAGATGAGATGGTTAAATACTTTGTTCAAGCCCTGGAGCCCACTTACTATGGCCATTTGATCTCAGCCATTGGTAAGTCTTTCAATGATGTGGTGAAGATGGGAGAAATGGTGGAAGAGGGGCTCAAGTCGAGTAAGATCATGAGCTATTCTGCTATAAAAGCAACCACCCAGGCAATCGAGAGTGGTGCCGGAAGTCTGCTAGGCAAGAAGAAGAAGGAAGATATCGCTATGGTTGTCTTCGGATCATGGCATGGCCAGAGGGGTTCACCTCATCAATACACCCATCCTCGACCTCGACCTTAAACGTACGTCCAAGCTCCATATAATCCACCTCAACATTACTTTTCCCCGCAAAACCCCCAATACTCAGCCAGGCCATCCCAATACCTTGTTCACCATGCACAGTCATATGCTCAACCCCCTCCTTACCAGCAATGGCATGCTCCAGCTCTGCAGAATATCTACCCAGCTCCACAAAATACCTATCCATCCCCACAACCCTATCAAAACCCCACTGGTTCAAATTTTCAATCAAGGCCAGAGTATAGGAGAGAGAGGCAACAACAGAAACAAACTTTCACCCCGCTTGGAGAATCCTATGCTAGTCTGTTTCAAAGGTTAAGGCAGTTGGACGTCTTGAGGCGGATAAAGTCAAAGATACCTAATCCCCCTCCAAAGAACCTCGATTATTCCCTAAGATGCACCTATTGTTCTGATGCTCCAGGGCATGAAACAGAGAAGTGTTGACATTTGAAACGGGCAATCTAGGAGCTCATTTATACAAACCAAATTGTAGTCCAAAGCCCAGACGCGCCAAACATCAATTAAAACCCTTTGCCAGCCCATACAGAGACACATATGATTGAAATAGTTCATAAGGATGGGGAGCCCAAGAAGTCTTCTAAGTCCGTCATGATGATTCGGGCCAGTGAAAGCAATTTGGTTAAAGCTCCGGACTCTACCAAAGCAACGCCCTTGACAGTCTAAGGGGTGACAGAGAAGCCAAGCTCACTCAATTCGAAATCACCAGTGTTGGTCATGAAAAGGCTATCGAAAGATATCGAGGCAAGTCCGGAAAGTTCAAAAGTGGTAGTACCAGGGATTTCAAGTAAGCCTATCATAGTTGTGAAGGGGGCTCCTATTACCCCTATCATCATTAAACCAGTAACCTAGCTGCCAGTGGTGGATGCCAAGGCTGTTCCGTGGAATTATAAATAAGTGATAGTGACATACAAAGGAAAATAAATAGAGGAAGAAGTTAATGAAACTGGAGGATTGACTCGTTCTGGGAGATGTTTCACCCCAGAAGAATTAAGGAAAGCCAAGCCATTCAAGGATAGCCAAATGCCAGTAAAGAAATCGGTCACCGAGGAAGAGGCTGAGGAGTTCCTGAAAAAGATGAAAGTGCAGAATTATTCCATTGTGGAGCAGTTAAGGAAAACACTACACATGTTCCTAATAAGATCACAATGAACCACTTGGAAAGATAGCTGGCAAGATCTTCGAAGCAAATAGGATCACTTTCTCGGATGATAAACTTCCTATGGAGTGTACTGAACACAATCGAGCTCTTTATCTCACGGTGAAGTGCAAAAATTCTGTTGTCTCACGTTTTTTGGTTGATAATGGCTCTAGTGCGAATATTTGTCCCTTGTCTACCCTGCAAAAACTGAAGATTGGCACCAAAAGAATCCACTTGAACAGTGTATGTGTCCGAATCTTTGATGGGGGAGGTAAAGATTCTGTTGGAGATATAATGCTCGAATTGTCGATAGGGCCAGTTGAGTTTACCATAGAATTTCAAGTGTTAGATGTGGTTGCCTCCTACAATCTGTTGTTGGGCAGGCCCTGGATACATGCTGCTAAGGCAGTTCTGTCTTCTCTGCACCAAATGGTGAAGTTCAAATGGGATAGGCAGGAAATAGTTGTGCACGTTGATGAGGACTTGTCAGCTTGTAATGACACAATTTTTCTGTTTATCGAAGCTGAAGATGATAAGGGTTCTTGGGTCTATCAGACTTTCAAAACAGTGTCTGTTGAGAAAATTCCTGAAGGAAAATGCATTCAAGGTCCTAATCTATCCTCCGCGTCCGTCATGGTTGCGAATGAAATTTTGAAGAATGGTTTTGTACCGGGCAAGGGTTTGGGCTCATCTCTGCAGGGTATTATGCATCCAGTGCGCCCCAGTGGGAATCCTGGTACATTTGGTTTGGGATTCATGCCCACAGAGAAGGACATGAAAAGGGTTAAAAATCTGAAACAGAAGGTATGGTCGCTCTCCAAACCCGTCCCACACATCTCTAAGTCTTTTGTCAAGCCAGGGACCGAAAAACCTCCAACCTCCTCAATCCCAAAACATGTGGTCGATGATGATGGAGAGCTGATCAAGAGGTTCCAAAGTCTGTTCGAAGAGGTCAATATGGTAGAAGTTGGTGAAGGCTCTAGTAAAGCAGATGTGCAGCTTGTTGGCCCAAACGTGAAGCTTAGCAATTGGGAAGCTACTCCTCTCCCCACCAGGAAGGAGTTTTGGTAGTTTGCTTTGTTTTCCTTTCTGTTATTTGGGTTATTCCAGGGTTGTAATCCAGATTTTTAGTTTTTGCTTGTTTTGATGTTCAAACCATTCCATCCTTTTATTTTTCAATGAAATGCAATTTTCCATTTTCCGTTATTCTTAATAGTGTTTTGTTTTGTTATTTTTTCTTTTGTACAGTTCCTTTTATGCTGGTTGCAGTGACATGACATGCATAAAGAATTTTCAGTCGAATCTTAAAAGCCAATCTAATCCTGAAATAACAATCCAATAAGTAGAATATGATGATGAAACAGAATATGATGAAGAAGCAACATTTGAGGAAATCAGTAAAGAGCTAAAACAATTTGAAGAAAAACCAAAGCCTAATTTGAGTGAAACTGAAGCAATCAATTCAGTGGACCAGGATGATGTTAGAGAAACCAAGATAAGTGTGCATTTAGAACCGCAAGTCAAGGAGGAAATAATCAAAATATTGTTTGAGTACAAAGATGTCTTTGCATGGTCATATGACGATATGCCGGGCCTGAGCACTAATCTGGTAGTTCATAAATTGCCAACTGATCCAGCATTCCCTCATGTGAAGAAAAAGTTGCAAAAGTTTAAGACCGATATGAGTGTGAAGATCAAAGAAGAAATCACAAAGCAACTTACTGCAAAGGTCATTCGAGTCACTCGATATCCCACTTGGTTAGCCAATGTTGTGCCAGTACCAAAGAAGGATGGTAAGACCAGGGTCTGTGTTGATTACCGTGACCTTAACAAAGCAAGCCCAAAAGATGATTTTCCATTGCCGAACATTCACATTCTGATCGATAATTGTGCCAAGCATGAGATTGGGTCCTTTGTGTACTGTTACGTGGGATATCACCAGATCTTGATGAATGAGGAAGATGCAGAAAATACATCATTCATCACGCCATGAGGAACATACTGTTATCGGGTAATGCCATTTGGTTTGAAGAATGCTGGGGCAACTTACATGAGGGCGATGACCACCATATTTCATGACATGATACACAAGGAGATCGAGGTTTATGTAGATGATGTGATCATAAAGTCAAAGAAGCAGTATGACCATGTCAGGGACTTGAGGAAGATTTTCCAAAGGCTCCGCAGGTACAACCTCAAGCTCAATCTAGTGAAATGTGCATTTGGTGTCCCGTCTGGGAAACTGCTGGGATTCGTGGTTAGTAGACGCGACATTGAGTTAGATCCGTCGAAGATCAAATCCATTCAAGAGTTACCACCGCCAAAGAACAAAACAGAGGTGATGAGTTTGCTTGGAAGGTTAAATTACATCAGCAGGTTCATTTCTCAGCTCACGACAACCTGTGAGCCCATCTTTAAGCTGTTGAAGAAGAATGCTGCGGTCAAGTGGACTGACGAATGTCAAGAAGCATTTGATAAGATTAAGAGGTACCTGCCGAATCCACCTGTGCTAGTCCCACCAGAGCCTTGAAGACCTTTAATTCTCTATTTGACAGTTTTGGATAATTCTTTTGGCTGTGTATTGGGTCAACATGACATCACGGAAAAGAACGAGCAAGCAATCTATTATCTCAGTAAGAAGTTCACTCCCTATGAGGTTAAGTACACTCTGCTTGAGAGGATATATTGCGCCTTGACTTGGGTGGCACAAAAGTTGAAGCATTATCTATCGTCCTACACTACTTACCTCATTTCCCGCATGGATCCTCTAAAGTATATCTTTCAGAAGCCTATGCCCACGGGAAGACTGGCGAAGTGGCAGATTTTACTTACAGAGTTTGACATCATCTATGTGACTCGGACCGTGATGAAGGCCCAAGCCTTGGCCGACCACTTGGCCGAGAATCCGGTGGATGATGAATATAAGCCACTGAAGACTTATTTTCCTGATGAAGAGGTCATGTGTGCTGATGAGGTTGACCGTGATGAAAAGTCAGATTGGAAACTCTTCTTTGATGGAGCTGCTAACATGAAAGGTGTCGGAATAGGGGCTGTACTTATCTCTGAAACAGGGCAACACTACCCTGTAATAGCCCAACTTCGATTTTATTGCACCAACAACATAGCTGAGTACAAAGCATGCATTCTGGGTTTGAGGTTAGCTATAGACATGGGAGCCCAGGAAATACTTGTTCTGGGAGATTCAAATTTGTTGGTTCACCAGATTCAAGGAGAATGGGAGACTCAAGATTTGAAGCTCATACCGTACCGACAGTGCCTGCATGATCTTTGCCAACGATTCAGGTCGGTTGAATTTAGACATATTCCCAGGATTCATAATGAGATTGTTGATGCCTTGGCTACTCTGGAATCAATGTTACATCATCCAGACAAGTCTTATGTTGACCCCGTGCATATCCAAGTTCATGATCAACATGCTTATTGTAATGTGGTGGAAGAGGAAATCGATGGCGAACCTTGGTTCCACGATGCATCAGGTCGGGGGTATATCCAGTACATGCTACAAGTGACCAAAAGAGAACCATTCGACGTCTGGCTAGTGGATTTTTATTTAGTGGAGGAATCTTGTACAAGAGGACTCCGGATTTAGGACTGCTGAGGTGCATAGATGCTAAAGAAGCTTCAACTATCATGGCCGAAGTGCATTCTAGAGTTTGCGGGCTGCATATGAACGGGTATGTCTTGGCAAAGAAGATACTTCGAGCAGGTTATTATTGGCTCACCATGGAACAGGATTGTATCAGTTTTGTTCGCAAGTGTCATCAATGCCAGGTACATGGTGATTTGATTCATTCTCCCCCATATGAGTTACATACAATGTCTGCACCTTGGCCTTTTGTTTCCTGGGGCATGGATGTCATTGGACCAATTGAGCCGGCAACGTCAAACGAGCATAGGTTTATTCTGGTGGCCATTGATTACTTTACGCAGTGGGTCAAAGTTGTAACTTTCAAGTTTGTGACCAAGAAGGCAGTGGTGGATTTTGTTCATTCAAACATCATTTGTCGGTTCGGGATTCCCAAGGTGATCATCACAGACAATGCTGCTAATCTCAACAGTCATTTGATGAAAGAGGTATGCCAACAGTTCAAGATCATGCATCGGAACTCCACTCCGTATCGCCCTAAGGCAAATGGAGCTGTTGAGGCTGCCAACAAGAACATAAAGAAGATACTTCGTAAGATGGTTCAAGGTTCTAGGCAGTGGCATGAAAAGCTACCTTTTGCCTTACTAGGTTATCGCACTACTGTTCGCACTTCAGTAGGTGCAACTCCTTATTTGCTAGTATATGGAACTGAGGCAGTTATACCTGCATAAGTTGAGATTCCATCCCTTTGGACTGTTACAGAAGCTGAAATTGATGATGATGAGTGGGTCAAAACCCGGCTAGAGCAGTTGAGTTTGATTGATGAGAAAAGATTGGCCGCAATATGTCATGGTCAATTGTACCAGAAGAGAATGGCAAAAGCATACAACAAAAAGGTGCGTCCTCGGAAATTCGAAGTAGGCCAGATGGTATTGAAACACATCCTTCCACATCAGGTTGAAGCTAAAGGAAAGTTCGCCCCAAACTGGCAGGGGCCGTTCATAGTGACAAGAGTGTTGCCCAATGGTGCTTTGTATTTAACAGACATAGAAGGCAAATGTGTAGATATGTATATCAATTCTGATGCAGTTAAGAGGTACTATGTATGATTTCTTTGCTTACGTTTAGTTGTATTTTGTACTTGGCATATTCAAAGTCTTAATTTGATGTGCTATTCTAAGTATTCTCACAGTAAATCTAAAGACCATTTACAATTTTGTCTCAACTATCGCAATTTTAGTAATTATTTGTCCTAATTTATGTGGCATCATTTGATTTGCAATGAAATTTAAGAAATAAATGAAAGATTTTTTATTTTTGATAAAATTTTTATGGAGGTCGAGTGTTCTCCTTGTTCATACCAGTAGTATTAGTACATACTATAGTATTTTATTGGTATTAGGTTTCTATTACTACATGTTGTTTCTTTCATTTCGATCATGCTATTATCTTATTGTTATTAACACATCTTTTCCATGGCTTCTTATCATTGTTTCTTGCTATTTTTCTTTTTATTAATGTTGTGCTTATACTTTTCTGAGTTGAGGGCTTATAGAAACAATGTCTTTATCTTTACAAGGTAGGAATAAGATCTGCATATACATACTCCCTCCCCAATTCGTATTATGTGGGATTACACTGGGTATGTTGTTGTATGGTCTAAAACAAGTGTTACACATTTGTGGCTAAAAAACCCTCCTTCGGAGTGCTTTCAAGTATAAAGCAAGAAAGTTTAAAACTTTGATTATATCGAAAGAATGTTATTAGTGAAAGTATAAAGAGAGTCTTATTGGTGAAAACCCTCGCGGGCACCATAAGGCGATGGTGAGTTGAGAGATGAACAAATGAGAGAGGCTTGCTGGTGAAAACCCTTCAGGGCACTACAAGTAGAATGAGGCTCATGACTTTACAGAGAACTTAGATCAGTGAAAGCCCGATTTTAATGTATGTAGACAGGACTTGAACTGAAAATATGATTGGTTGGACGGATTAGGCTGATTAGTCCGAAATGCATGTCATGATCATTTGTAACGACTCGGCCGGTTGTTTTTAGAATTTGTGCCCCGAACCCCTATTAACTGCTTTCCCCAAGTTTATTTCTGCTAATGTGATTTGCCGGGATGCTCGGTTTTGAGTTTCGAGGAGTTTTGGGACACTTAGTCCCTAAATGAGAGCTAAGTGTTAGAAAGTTGACCGAAATCGGAACAGTGGGGAGACAACCTCGGAATTTAAACCCGACAGTTCCGTTAGCTCCGTTAGGTGAATTTGGGGTTGGGAGCGTGTTCGGAATGTGTTTTGGAGGTTCGTAGCTAATTTAGGCTTGAAATGCCGAAGTTTGAATTTTTGAAGTTTTTGGTCCGATAGTGAGATTTTGATCCGAGGGTCGAAATGGAATTCTGGAAGTTTCAGTAGCTCCATCATGTCATTTGGGATGTGTGTGCAAAATTTCAGGTCATTCGGATGAGATTTGATACAGTTGTTTATCGAAAACATAATTTAAGAGTTCTTGGAGTTCTTAGTCTTGAATCCTATGTTAGATTGGTGATTTGATGTTGTTATAAGCGTTCCGAAGTTTTGAGCAAGTTTGAACGATGTCATGAGATGTGTTGGTACAATTGGTTTGAAGTTCCGAGAGTTCCGGGATGTTTTAGTGCAAAAATCATAGTTGTAGCAGGTCTACAGGGGTTGCAGGCCCCAGAACTCACCCATGCGGTCCGCACAAAAATGAGTGCGCCCGCACAAACACGGGCGCATCCACGGTAGGCATCGCGCAGACCGCACAAAGTGGGCCGCGGCCGCGGTGAAGGACCCTCCCACCGATCCTACTTCGGAAACTCATATCTTTTGATCTACAGGGAATTGTGAGGTGATTCATAAATGAAAGTTGTAACCGTTCGTGTCTAGTTTCCAGAAAGGTAAAGATATTGCAATTTGGACATCTTTAGAAAAAGTTATGGCCAAAATACTAAAGCCTGTCACTGAAAAGGGAGGCCTATGCGGCCGCACGTTGCCTTTGCGCGGACCGCGTGAGTTTTGGTGTGGCCCGCGGTAGCTGATACCTGAGGGGTACCTATAAATACGAGGTTTTGGGTTTTTATTTAATATTTTGACCTAGAGAGCTCGGATTTTGGCAATTTTTCGAAGGTTTTTAAAGAAATTCATCGGGGTAAGTGATTTTAACTCAGATTTGGCTAGAATACATGAATCTATCACTGAATTCATCATTTATTTCGTGATTTGAGAGGGAATTTGGGAAGAAAATTGTGAAACCTTTCAAAAATGTAAAATGATGATTTGAAGGGCCAAACAGGGTCGGAATTGTATAATTTTTGTATGGTTAGACTCGTGAGAGTGCGAGGTTTCTGGGAATATAAATTTTTACCAATTCCGAGACGTGGGCCCGAGGGGCGTTTTGGTCATTTTCCATAATTTC
Organism: Nicotiana tabacum; assembly: GCF_000715075.1. Lineage (NCBI taxonomy): Eukaryota > Viridiplantae > Streptophyta > Magnoliopsida > Solanales > Solanaceae > Nicotiana > Nicotiana tabacum. The sequence goes on from NC_134082.1 coordinate 144,914,173, forward strand.
GCGTATTAGCTTTGAATTAAAACATAGAATCATTTGTTTGAGATGATATTTACGATATGCAATTGAATTGAATAGATTTGGGCCATTTGGAGTCGGATACTCGTGGCAAAAACGTGGTTTCTAGTTGATTTTGAGCCGATTCGAGGTAAGTGGCTTGTCTAACCTTGTGTGGGGGACCTTTCCCCTTAGGATGTGCTATATTTGATAATTGAAATGCCCTGTACGCGAGGTGGCGCGCACGTACTTGAGCTAATTGTTGAAAATCCGATTTTTCCTTAAGTATTTGAATTGAGTTCTTTTTTCCTGTTTATTCTACTCGTGAATTTAACATGTTGCTAGTCTAGAAAGGCATGTTTGGTTGACTTAATTGCCTATTTGCTTAAATCGCCTGAATTGCATTACGTGAAGCATGTTAGGCTAGAAGTAAGTGTTTACTTGGTACGAAATTAGCGTTTAATTTAATATTCTTGTATTGCTGCTCTGTGTTTTAAATTGGGACTACAGGACGGTATCCCGGGAGATTCCCCCTGCACATTTACTTTGGGACTACGGGTTAGATTCCCGGGAGATTCCCCCTGCACATTTATTTTGGGACTACGGGTTAGATTCCCGGGAGATTCCCGCTGTACATTTATTTTGGGACTACGAGTTAGATTCCCCCCTGCACATTTACTTTGGGACTACGGGTTAGATTCCCGGGAAATCCCCCTGCACATATATTGAGGATACCAAGAGATCCCCGAATTATTATGGAGGATACCAAGAGATCCTCAGGATACTAAGAGATCCCCGAATTATTATGAAGGATACAAAGAGATCCTCGGGATACCAAGAGATCCTCGATTATCATGCATGTTGTGAACAATATTTACCTTGTATTGTTTTGTCTCTGTTTTTTATTACTGCATTCCTTATTTAACCTGTTTCTATTCTCGTTGTAGACTTTATCTATAATGTTTCCTTTATCTTATCATTTATTATACTTATCTCAGTAGGGCCCTGACCTTCCTCGTCACTACCCAATCGAGGTTAGGCTTGACACTTACTGAGTACCGATGTGGTGTACTCATGCCTCTTCTGCGCATGTTTTTCATGTGCAGCTCCAGGTACGCACTATCATTGTGGCGGAGACATCTAGCAGAGACTTTGAGGTACATCTGCCACATCCGCAAACCAGGAGTCTCTATCTTATTCCAGCCTTAGTATATGATTTTCCCTTCCCTTGGTTGTGTAGACATTCTGGAGTTAGAGCAATATATTTCATTTCTATTAGCCTGTGTTTCCCGTGAGTTTTCGGGTTTTGGGATTGTTTTAGTTTTGAGATATTGAGTTGTATATGCCGAGCGACATTCAGTACAATTTCCTTCTTAGATATTCAAATATGGTATTCTATTTTTCGCAATTATTATGTTTCCGCAAATGTTAGGCTTACCTAGTCACAGAGACTAGGTGCCGTCATGACATGTTCATGGTTGGTGAACTAGGGTCGTGACATCATTGGAGTTGGCTGCTTCCCTTAGATAAGTCTTCTTTTTCTCATTCTTCTTCATATAGTCATCTGTGTTCAAAATTTTTCTTTGTTCCTTTTGTCAAAAATCATTTCGCTTTGCTCTTTGAGTCTATCTTTATGGGTCTCTTTCGAGTCAACCCTTGTTGAACAAGCAGGAAAGTATCTCAAAGCCTACTACCAGCTTCTAAATTGCACAAAGCGGAGTCTGGCCAGGCACATCACAATTGACTTGATTTAGAATAAGCAGTATGGTGATAACTGAGATTCAGGCAATCAAGTGAATCTTGAATTTTGAGAAAATACAAGGATTCAGCAACTTTCAAATGAAAACACAATGCAACAAGTTAGTGCGATGGATTCAGGTCATGCAGAGGTTTTGTGGTCCAGTTCCAATCAAAAGGTCAAACAACTCCTTGCTAGCCCAGAGCAACTAATTAGAATGAAGCATGGCAGTGGCGGAAGCAGACACTCAGCAATGATGCCACAAACTAACCACCACGCTTTCAAACTAACAAAATTTTATTCGTCTAAAACAGGGGCAAGAAAATTTGTTAATCCACAGGGACCCTCAGGGGTAAGAAATTCGATTCAGAATCCTCCAAGAAGAGAGCATGGTTCAGGTAAGTTCATTCTCGTATTTTCAGGACCCTCCTGGATAATGGAGTTTAATTTTAAGTTTTCAGGAGCCTCCTGGATAATGGGATTTAGTTTTAAGTTTTCAGGACCCTCTTGGATAATGAGACTTAATTTTAAGTTTTCAGGAACCTCCTGGATAATGGGATTTAATTTTAAGTTTATAGGCCCCTCCTGGATAATGAGATTTAATTTTAAGTTCTTAGGACCCTCCTGGATAATGAGATTTAATTTTAAATGTTCAGGACCCGCCTGGATAATGGGATTTAGTTTTAAGTTTTCAGGACCCTCCTGGATAATGGGATTTAATTTTAAATTTTTAAGGGCCCTCCTGGATAATGGGATTTAATTTTAAATTTTCAGGACCCTCATGGATAATGTGATTTAGTTTTAAAGCTTTCAGGACCCTCCTGGATAATGGGATTTAGTTTTAAGTTTTAGCGTAAGTTCTACCTTTAGGAAATATAATTTAACTTTAAAGTTGTCACTCTTAAGATGAGATTTAATTTGAAGCTTTTAGGGCCCTCCTGGATAATGAGATTTAGCTTTTAAATTCTTAGAGCTCTGTAGGTAACATGATCCGATTAACACTCACAAATATGCCCAGATCCCAAACTGGGGCACAAAAATTTCTTTTGCTTTGTCTGTTTTGTTGCAATATCAGGCGCCCACCTGGATAACGAGGGAATACAGTTTCAAGTTTTAGCAATCAGGTTCCCACCTGGATAACAAGGGAATACAATTTCAAGTTTTAGCAATCTGGTGCCCACCTGGATAACGAGGGAATACAGTTTTAAGTTTTAGCAATCAGGCGCCCACCTGGATAACGAGGGAATACAGTTTCAAGTGTTGGCAATCAGGCACCCACCTGGATAACGAAGGAATACAGTTTTAAGTTTTAGCAATCAGGCGCCCACCTAGATAACGAGGGAATACATTTCATGTTTTAGCAATCAATCGCCCACCTGGATAACGAGGGAATACAGTTTCAAGTTTTAGCAATCAGGTGCCCACCTGGATAACGAGGGAATACAATTCAAGTTTTGGTAATCAGGTACCCACCTGGATAACGAGGGAATACATTTCATGTTTTAGCAATCAGGCACCCACCTGGATAACGAGGGAATAAATTTCATGTTTTAGCGATCAAGCGCCCACCTCGATAATGAGGGAATAAAGTTTCAAGTTTTAGCAATCAGGCGCCCACCTAGATAACGAGGGAATACAATTCAAGTTTTGGTAATCAGGCGCCCACCTGGATAACGAGGGAATACAATTCAAGTTTTGGTAATCAGGCACCCACCTAGATAACGAGGGAACTCATTTTATACCAAAGTCAAGTTATTGGCAGGCGCCCACCTGGAGAACGAGGGAATTAATTTTAGAGTTACTTCAACTCACAAATTCAAGAAGCATCAGGAGCCCGCCTGAAGAACAGGGTCCATTTTTTAGTTGCATATTGAAGATCAAGTAGAGATTCAAGGAAGATTCCCGACAAGAAGTAGATAGGATCTTGTATTTTTCTTTTACTTTTGCTGTAATTTTTCCTTCTATTTTTGATGTAATTGCAGGAACCGCGGACTGGAACCTCAGCGGCACTCCACTCGGCTCTCCACCTCGGTATACTCCATCGCTCTTCTCACTTCCGAACTACACGTGGCCTGATTCCTTTATAGCCAAGGATATGTAGGCAGCTCAAATACCAGGGCTCGGTCGCAATCTTTATAGCCATCTTTATTTTCTTTTGAATAAGCGTCGGGTCATAAATCAATTACGTTGCTTATTGTTCTTTGCTCCGAAAACTCTTTGTGTTTCCAAGCAAAGAGGGCCAGCTGTAAGCACGTAATTTTTGACCCGCACAAATTTTAAAAGTAGTATTTTTAAAGAAATATTTACTTATTTTTTTAGGATATTTATTTGGGTTTATTTCTATAGGATTTTACTTTATTACTGATTTTAATTCTATTTTTAAGGCACAAAAACTATATATATATATATATATATATATATATATATATATATATATATATATATTTTCATGTTTTATCTTATTTCTATTTAGTTTAGGTTATTAAGATTTTTATAGCCATATATTTTGTTTTTACTATGATTTTTACTCTTACTTTTAATTTATATAAAACATAATATATATATATATATATATATATATATATATATATATATATATATATATATATATTATGTTTTATATAAATTAAAAGTAAGAGTAAAATATATATATATATATATATATTATGTTTTATATAAATTAAAAGTAAGAGTAAAAACTATATATATATATATAGTTTCATATATTTACATAGTTTGTTTAATTAATTGAAATTAGTTTTAATTTTGCGTTGGTTATTTAATGGACTTTTAGAAATTGAAGAAGTATAAATTTTTGGGCCCAATTTTACACAAGAAAAGGCCCAAATCTGGCAGCCCCAATGACTCGCACCCAGTCCACCCGACCCACCCCATTTTTGATTTTAAATCTTGGCCATCCAACCCCTTTTAATCCAACAGTCCAAATTAATTCCCCATACCCCATATAAGAACCTTTTCTCCCCCCAAAAAAACCCTAGCCCTAATCTTCAAGACCTAAGGAGCCGCACCACACCCCTTTCCCAGCCTTCTGCTCGCCTCCAACTCGCTGGTTTTCCGGTGAATTCACTCAACGAGTCCCATGGTCCCCTCCCCTCATCTTCTCCTTCTTCCATGTCATCCCTTTCGTACCAAATCTCATCATTTCAATCTGATTCACGCGGATTTCTTCTTTTATTTCTTTTGTTTAAACAAAAAATCCTAGTCCTTGAAATAAATGTTGGAAAATGGGAGCCGTTGGATTAAATTTTGATCCAAGACTGCCATTTTCTAATTTTTGTTAAAAATGTGATTTTCTGATCTTGTTGGGGGCCGCACATGATTTCTTGCTGAAGAAGGAGAAGCTTCGAGAGAGATTTATATATTGGAGGATTTTCGGACAAAAAAAGGGAGGAGAAAAAAAGAAAAAGGGCGGAGAAAAGGTCTAGGGTTCTTTGAGTCTTGAGATTTTTTTAGTGTTTTCTTTGCATTCCAGAAAAACGAAAAAAAAAGAAGTTTAAGTTTGATTTTTATTCTAAGTTTTGTTTCATTTCGAAAAATCAGAAACATATTAAAATCTTAATTCATTTTTTTGGATTTCGCTTCAAATATGGACCTTGATTGAGGTTGGTTGAAGCTCGTCGGAGTTGAAGTTCATTTGCCGTTCGGGTTCCTATTCAAAGTTCTTGTTTGCGATTCACTTCAGTTCCTCGCCGCTGAACTTTCTTGTCCTCGCTTCTGGAATTAATTGAAATTCTGAATATCCAGGTTCATTTCTGTATCCCCTGTCACGTTTGAATTTAGTTAGATTTGATCCCCCTATGTTACTTGCGTTCTGCTTTACTTCTGTGTTTAAATGTTTATGGTTTCGAACATGTTTAGTTTGGACACATTGAACTGCAATATGACTTAACTTTGTAATCGCTGATTTGGTACTCGATTGCGTCGAGTTTACATAAATAGGCAGTGTATTCAATTGGCCTTCTTGCTTAAATTCTAGCTGATTTGTCTGCTCGACCAGTTGATGGTTGGTTTTGTTCGCCTATGCTTCAATGTTACTAATCTCTATTAGCTCAGTATGAATTCATGACTAAATAATTAACGTTTTGTTGAAATTTAGCGGATTCGCCTTTGAACTTAAACCAACTTGATTTCCCTTGGGATTGAATTGACAACTCTATCTTTCCTGGATAATGATCTAAAAGTGCAACTCTTTGTTTTGTCTACTGTCTCTAAATGCTATTCCCCTCATATGTTAAGTGAGTCACTGGATTATCTTGTCGTCTCGGACAGTTTGGGACATAATCGATCCTTGACGCCAAAGAAAAATCAAAAATCAATTTCCTCACGAGATGAGTTGCTTGTTCTTGTTTGTAGACCCGTTCTCTGTGCTGATATATAGTTAAACATGTTTTCTGAACGTTGTCTAAGCTAGTTGTGTTCTGGGTTTACTTTTGTCCTCTTAGAATAGTTTAAGTATTTGGCAGAAGCCTGGTCATTATTTGCATTACATTTCATCCATGTTCACTCCTAGAATTGTTCAAATTAGCTTAAATGGTTTTTGAAAGTTCGTGTAGTAACAATATCTAGGAAAATGGCATACTAACTCCTAAACTGTTCGTATATGACTTAACTCACGTTGTCCTCTTCTTTCTGTATGTATTGGAACATTATATTGGGATAGGCTTTTACTATTTTTATTACTTTTTCAACGCTGAATGCTTACTGCCTTAGACGTCTATTTGTATGTGCTTGTTTTGGTTGATTGGATGAATGTTTGGTTCACGCACGGGCTGCGGGAAGTTGGGTTGTCTGGACAAATGCATGAAAGAAAAAACTCAAAAGGGAATGAGCATGAAATTAATTTCTATTTTTTTTAGTTTTATTTTGTTACTTTTATTACATCTTCCGCTAGGAGCATGCTTAGGCCGACAACATTTGGGTAGGCAAGCCTTAGGATTTTTGTTAGTTTTGAGGCGAGAGGTCGTTCCTTTAGTTAAATTTATCCGGGGAATGCCCTGAAGGATTTGTATATATTTTATTCTGGGAATGCCCCGTAGTACTATGTAATTGGAGGTCATGGCGAACATCGTAGAAGAAATAGCATATGATAATTTAGAACTTTAGTTTTTCTTCTTTTAATTTTCTATCATTTAGGCGGGGACGACCTCGAGCCTCTTTTGTGTTTATTTTTCTTTTCTGTGATTTTACCTCAACTAGAATATTTTACAAGCCGACTAGAACAAGTATGCAACCATACTAGTTACGGGACTTGGGGAGTGCCTAATACCTTCTCCCCGAGTTAAATGAACCCCCTTACCCAAACCTCTGGTGCGGACTTAGTTCTGAGTCCAAGTGTTTTAAAGGAAAAATATTTTCTAAAAAAACGGTGACCTGACACACCGATATCAAATGTCAAGTGGCGACTCTGAGTTAATCCTTTTGAACACTATCTTTTGTCACTTTCAAAATTGAAAAACCCTTTCGAGCTTCACATAATCCTTTTATTATTTTTTAAGAGGGTTAGTGAGGTTTGGAATGAAAAAAGGGCGTGACACAAATTATTCCAAATTTTAAAAGAATTTTCGTCGAGTAAAACTTAAAGAATTTTAATAACAAACATAAAACCTGAGCTCTGAATTCATTCCCATCTAAAAACCCCACATTACTCTTATAAACACTGGTTGTGCACTTATTCTTTAAAAAAAAAAGAACTGAAAAATATTTCCTCACTTAGCAAGCACAAATATCAAAACTTCTTTGAGCCCATAGCTTATAACATATTATTATCTCTGCGCATGTCTTTGATGATACACAATTTTCAGCTCCTTGATGCATTATACTGGAATCATCTGATGTCTCTCTATCAAAAGGACGAAGACGCAACCGCAACAAAAGTAACAATATATTCAGGGAGAGCTTTGATGTCTCTCTATCAAGAGGACGGAGACGCAACTGCAACAAAAATAGCAATATATTCAGGGAGAGCTTTGTGACCATTTGTATTTCGATTTGTATTTTCTCTTCTCAAAAATTTCATGAATTGAGTTCATAATGTAATAAGTGGCACAATTAATTAATTAATTAGGAATACTAAAAGTTTCACAAACTCCAAAGGTGCCAGATACATTTATATTATTTAGTGCTTTTACGGTAGGAAGCAGAAGAGACTCTAGTAACTTGAATGTCAGTTACCACGAAATACTTATATTTATATAATAGATATAGGCTCACGGTCATCGGTAATGAATTGAGCAGCAATAGTTTTTCAAATATAATTGCTATACAATTTTGAATGTAGAATAATAAATAAAATACTCAAGTTTGCATAGACAATTTTGAAGAAGTCCAAAGGCCTTATTAAAAGTTTGTCAGCTTAATGGGTCCCCATTCTAATTTAAATTTTTATTTATTTTTTATTTTCATTGGAATGTATATTTACCTCTTTGTACATAAATATTGTTTGAATATTTTTTTAATTTAAGGGTAAAATCGTCACTCAGTCTTTGATGGGTAAATTTGTAAATTAACTTTGACTTAAGGTGTTCACATTTATAATATAGTATGATACGTAGGATCTATGTGCATGCCTAGAAATATTGACTATATGGTCTTCCTCTTAAGCAAAAACAACGTAACTAATGAATGTCTTTGAGAAAATATTGTCTACTCTTATAATAAAACCTCATTTATAAACTCCCATATATCATGTATTTAATTTAAAACTTATCACATCCATATAAAATCGTATCTATCAACTTTTACCGAAAATGATTTACTTCAAAGAAAATACATATCAATCCAATATATAGTAGTTCCGAAATTCTTCAAACTTACAGGGTCTTACATCCATATTTTCATGTATAACCTTAATCCCTTCCAACTTATATGTTATTACTTCGACGAATCCTAACGTTAAAGTACGGGATGTAACATCCTTCCCCCCTTTAGAACATTCGTCATCGAATGTTAACTCCTCGAGATTTGCAAACTTTTCACTAGGGCCTCCTCTATAAATTAAACTTAAAACCCAAACTATATCTGAAGTCTTGACTATTCACAATCTTTTGTACTCGAGTTTCTCGTATCTTCTTCACCATTACCTTACTTACCTTTCAATCTTGCATCGTACCTTCTGTTTCTTTCACAACCTCCCTTCCACATAAGTAGAAATCACATCTATGCCTTAAAGCTCTATTGTGATAGTACCTCTAGTGCATACAAAATTCGGTAAACCTTATTCCAACTTCTTACGACTTAGCTCTATGGCATGATCTAGAAACAAAAGAAGAATAATATTTCCTAAATGCCCTATAGCCTCTCAATTATAAATGTGGCACGCAACACACCCATAAGTGATACTCTACTAGGCACGGATTTGTAGACTTCCTAGGACACGACCCGCTCTGATACCATTTTGTCATGCCCCAAATCTGGGAAGGCGTGGCTGGCACTCGGTGTCGTGCTGGCCCGAGCGAACCACGCTGCAACTCTTTTTTTTTCCTTATGAATATCGTGGGCCGACATGACCACAAACGTGATGTTCAACTATAAGTGGGCAGCTCTGTATTATTGAACTATTTTTCTTAGAGCATAAATATATATGGGCCGTCAAGGTCTCTGACATACTGTACAAAATAAAACTCCGTCTACAAAGCCTCTAAGATTTATCTGACATCAAATGGGACAGGGTACCGGCCTACCCATAAGTCTGTAGCAAATCTCTGACATAATGACTCATAGACTCGGCTGCAGTCCGAATGAGGTGGAATCTTACCGATCCTTCACTGAATTCTCTGATATAATGACTCATAGACTCGGGTGCACTCCGAATGAGGTGGAGTCTTACCGATCTTTCGCTGAATGCCAATCTTGTCTACTATGAGGGCTCGTCAAACTGATTATCTATACCTGCAGGTATGAATGCAGCGTCCCCAACAAAAGGACGTCAGTATAAATAATGTATTTCTAATAACGCGAAAGGCAGTTGGTCCGTTGACTTCATTAAATAAGGACATGGAAGAACCATGGAGTAAAGGACTCAACCTGTAAGTCTAGATAACTCTGTAAATCATGAAATACTATAGTGTCATGCATATGCGTATGAATGTCATGTAATTCATAGGTCTATACGTACATAACATCATCTAGCCTTTGAGGGCATTCCATCATATCATTTCAGTCATTGTGGGCAATATCATCATCGTATACCAGTTGATCAGGTGGTGTTGCGTATATAACGCCATAACCTTTCCCATATCCCATATACATACATACATATACATATATACATACATATATATATATATACATACATATATATATATATATATATATATATATATATATATATATATATATATATATATATATATATGTGTGTGTGTGTGTGTGTGTGTGTGTGTGTGTGTGTCTGTATGTGTGTGTGTATATATATATACACACACACACATATATAAAGCCATAACATCATCACGCCTCTGAGGGCACCCTATCATATCATCTCGGCCACTGTGGGCAAATCACCAATGTATACCAGTTGATCAGGTGGTGGTGCGTATATAACGCCATAACCTTTCCCATATACCATATACATATATATACATATATATACATACATATATATAACGCCATCTGATCATGGGTCAATGTGCATGTATAAATGCATGAAATGCATATGAAATACGTTAATAAAATCTCTTGGTACATCATAAGACCGTTATGCCTCTGATTAATATCATGAAACATACTTTATTAACTTATGTATTTTTTGATAGAAGATGTAATAATGGGACACATGAGAATTCAAGAACATAGACACCTCTAACACTTTTATGAATGGAGTCATTTAAGGAAGTTGTGCATTTGCTCGTTTCGTTTGTATCGTATGGATCATGCCAAAAGAAAGAAGGGATATCCTTAACATACCTGAAGTAGGGAAAAATCCGTATGATATTCTTGGAAAAGATTGTACATCACTGTATCATATCACGAACCACTTCAAGAAACATAATCCTAAAGAAGTCATGCATGTCCTAGTAGGCACCGAGGGTTTCCAAGATATGGAGCACGAAATATACTTAAAAAATTTTCATTTTATGAAAGAAATTCACTTTTCCAATCTCAAACAGATATGCACACCACACACTCCACTTGTGTGTTTGTTTTTGTAATATACCCTCCTAAGGCTATTTAGAGCCCTCCAATAAGGAGTTAGGACATAGAAGCTAGCACATAAACGCTATACCTAGTTACATTAGGTAAAGAATATGTTAGAGCAAGTGAAGTGTCAGCTACCCTGATAGGATATAGTGCGAACATATATTACTTGAGGGGTGCAAATATAATCCAAATCGAGAGATTACTCCAATTGAGGGCAACGACCCAAGACTAATGAGGCATAGATAGACACTTATTGAATAGAATTTCAAGAGTAAATAAATAGTGTAAGTAATAACTTGAACATGCCAATTGGCGTTTATGTTGTTAATAGTGGCATAGTTATAATTATGAAATATTTGGTAACATCCTGGGCATCTTTCAAACAACACCACGAACATAAGAACGTAGCGCCTTATTTGGTCGTCCCCATTTAATCTATACTCATTTTTTAAAAAACTTTTAACTTGTATCTATTTTTTAAATAACTTCAGCCCCATTTCTCCTCCTCCTTCTCCTCCTTCGTTTTCTTCTTCTTTCTTCTGCTGCTGTTGGTGCTGCTATGAAACTTCAGTTATTTAAAATTTTGTGTAGACATATCTGGTTCAATGATAAGATGAAAATTTTCTTACACTACTGTATTCCAGTCAAGAAATACGAATGGATCTGCAAGTGGTCATTGTTTGGCACTATGTCATTTTCACCCTTAACTTCAGGCTGAAGTGAAAGCAATTCACCAAAAATTTAGCATTTTGCCCATGACAAGGAAACACCAAATTACTTATATAGTTGTATGCAATAAGAAATAAAATGTCCATTGCTTATATAGTGCTGAAGTTTTTACAAATGAACTAAATAATTCCAGCTCTAGAGCTGAAGTTCGACAGTTACAAAACGAAAACTTCAGCTTTGAAGTACGACAATTACAAAAACAAAAAGCTGAAGTTCGCCAGTTACAAAATAAAAACTTCAGCTCTAGAGCTGAAGTTCGCCAATTACAAAAACAAAAACTTCAGCAATGCAAATAGAGAACAAACCTTCAGCTACTATGCTTAAGTTCACTAATTACACACAAAAACTTCAGCACACTTGGTTCAACATACTTGCTACTTCAGGCCCCTTTACTAGAATGCTGAAGTTTTGCGTGATTGCCTTTATTACTTCAGCCCCGTATGCTGAAGTTATGCGAAAAGCGGGTACGCTTGCAATATTTTTTGCAAAACGGACACAAGTTAAAACGTGACACAAAAAGCGAGTATAGATGCAAATCCCCCGTAAAAACTGGATTGATTTGGGCTTAACACAAGTTAAGGCCCAATAACTATTTTGAAAATATATATAATTTCTATCTTTCAAAATTTTTCAAAAGTGCGTGAAGAACTTATAATTGGATGTCTCAATCAACATCTCAAGCAAGTTAAATACGTTGGTACAAACTGTCAAATCAACATTTAGCATTGAAAGCAAATTGGAATATTACTCTATTCTAGGTAATTAAGAAATCATATAACAGTAACAACCAGCGAACCTTATTTACGACGCAGATCTTATATGTTGTAAGAGCATAAGTAGCAGGGGCTATAACACATCATAAATTATACTTTTTTTCTTTTACAGTGGTGACTTACTACTTACTACTGGCTATAGGTCCATCCCAAATCAAAATTAACACAGAAGTTACAGAAGGGGTCAAAAGATAGAATCAGACAATAATTGGTCCATAATTAAAGTGAAAGCAATTCCATAACAGCAAATGCTACATAATTGACACAAAATATTCAAAAGAGCACATGCACCAACCACATATAATTCCATGAAAATTCTTTTCTCATTGTGATGGCAGGTATGTGTATTGAGAAAAATTGAGTTTACATATTAAAGCGGTGTAAATATAACGTGTCATGACATATAGACTGGTCAAAGAGTTATAACTGACAAAGAGACACGAGATGCAACAGATACGAGCAGAGGCAAAAATAGAGGCACGAGTGGTTATGTAAAAGACTCAGCGCTCGTACTTATTTAAGTCCAAGAATTAAGGGGAATAAATCTGACACTACATGGGAGTATAAATACAGTATTTATTGAGCCTTAAATACTAAAAACGTTAGAGAATCTGTATTAAATGTAATGATTATGTAACGTAGCATTTAATGTCTTTAATTATCCATAATAGCCTTATTATGACAAAGGCAAAACGCATATCCCCAAAATAGCTATAAAAGGGGGAGAGTGGGTCAATTGTAACACACACGAAAAACTATATGAATATACTGGTTTACTTGTTTTCTTATGATTATATCATTGCTAGTAAAATTACTTTTTTTTCATATATACTTTTGATTATCAGTAACCCGAGTTCTTCTAAAATTAAAGCTTTGACCGAAATTTAATTTTTTGGTTAAACAAATTAGTTCTGTTACCGAAAATCTGATAATCTACCCTCTTTTAGCTTAACTTTCCTTGTTGTATCAACCATGTCAAACAACAATGACAGCATTCAAGGAAACCAACAACTTCAGGGAAATCCACAGGAGAATCAAACCCCGGTCCCTTCTTCACGAGGCTCTCCTCGGCGATCTCGTGAAGGCTCTCCTGATGGATCTCATACAAATGGAAACGCTCAATTTGAATATGTTGAAGCTATCGATGAAGCTTTGCAGAAACTAATTGTTGCACAGGTCAATAAAGTTCTTGAGTCTTTTGCTAGCCAGTTACCTGCTGCACCACCCACACCCACTCCAAATAAAAACACTTTGGAGAACCCTCGTTCCGGGCTTGTTAATTCAGGTAGCGGTAGAACCCCCAGCGAATCACAGGAGGGAGAACCAGGTAACTTAGTCAATTCTGATTTACAAAATTTAGTACTAACATTGCAGAAACAGCTCAAGGAGCAAAATTACCGCATAGAGCAAATACCCGAGGTGCCGCCTGTAATCAAAGGGATAGATACAGATAAATATTTGCAACAACCCTGGAAGCCAAGTGCTGCTCCCCTCCCAATTCCGAAGAAATTCAAAATGCCTGATATTCCTAAATACGATGAACAACAGACCCAGAGACCACGTGACTGCATTCACAACAGGCGTAAAAGGCAACGACTTGACTAAGAAGGAGATTGAATCAGTATTAGTCAAAAAATTCAGTGAAACACTCACCAAGGGTGTATTAACATAGTATTCTCTTTTACCCGTAAATTCTATAAATTCTTTTACTGAGCTTGCAGATTCTTTCATCAAAGCACACTCGGGAGATCAAAAATTCGAAAAAATAATGGAAGATATTTTCAAGATCAAGCAAAGGGACTCAGAATTGCTTAGGGAGTTCGTGGACAGATTGTAACGTGAAAGAATGACATTACCATGTGTACCCGATAATTGGGAAGCTATAGCTTTCACAAGTAACTTGAATGGAAAGAGCTCAGAAGCTACGAGGCGACTCAAGGAAAGTCTTCGTGAATTCCCAACTACAACATGGAATGACGTTTACAACAGGTATAGCACGAAGCTAAGGATATAAGAAGATACTGTTCCACTATTCCAAAAAGAAGAAAAAGTAAGTTCGAGACGGGCGGAAACCGAAAAAAGGTCTGGTAAAAATAGGTACGAGCCATACATGGAACCTGCGGAAAAAGATTCACAGTCAAAACAGGACAATCAAAGGTATGATTACAGATCAAGGAATAGAGAGTTAGGCTCTTCATCAAGATTTAGGAATGACCAAAACTCCCATGAGTCACGAGATTTGAAAGCGATATTTGGCGGTTACAATTTCAATGTGAGCACTTCCGAGCTCGTAGCTGTTTTGAGAAGTATGGGTGACAAGGTACGATGCCCAAAAGAGATGAGATCAAATCCAAATAGGCACAACCTTGATCATTGGTGTGAGTTTCATAATGATCACGGGCAAAAAACAACAAACTATAGGTTTTTACAAAGTGAAGTTGATCATAATTCAAAACAAGGGTATCTCACCGAGTTATTCAGTGAGAAAGGTAAGCAAACTTATATGAAGAATATGCAAGAACCCCCTAAACCACCTTCTCCAAAAAGGACCGTCAACATTATAAGTAGGGGTGAAGACATCAATGACGTAACGTACACTGCAGCTAATAAAATTTCCAAAGTCACAATTACCCAAGGGAAACGGGTGCGACATGTATTAGAGGAAGACATCATTACATTTGATGATACTGATGCGGATGGTGTATTATCTCCTCATAACGATGCCCTGGTAATATCTTTAATTGTACATGATACTAATGTGAAACGAGTTTTGATTGATCCAGGTAGTTCCATGAACATTATTTTGCTAAGAGTATTACGTGAGATGCAAGCTGAGGATAAATTAATACCAAAGGCGCACACTTTATATGGATTTGATAATTCTAGTGTTGTGACGTAAGGAGAGGTAATACTCACCACATTCGCAGAAGGAGTTGTTAAAGATACAAAGTTTCAAGTAGTAGATATGGAGATGACTTACAATATAATCCTTGGGAGACCATGGATCCATGAAATGGATGCCGTTCCTTCAACCTTGCATCAAGTTATTAAATTTCCATCACCATGGGGAATATGTCAAATCCACGGGGATCGACTTACATCCATGAGCATCAATTCTGTAGTAGATTCAAGTACGAAAAAAGAAGAAAAATAGCAATCACAGAAGACAGTTGAGGGCACCACAACACAAACCTTAACTGAATAAGGGCGGCCATATGTGGATTGAAGGCCCG
This sequence comes from Nicotiana tabacum, assembly GCF_000715075.1. Lineage (NCBI taxonomy): Eukaryota > Viridiplantae > Streptophyta > Magnoliopsida > Solanales > Solanaceae > Nicotiana > Nicotiana tabacum. Next base: position 144,929,799 of record NC_134082.1, read on the forward strand.
ATACCATTCAAGAACCAGAAGAAAAGGAAAATATCAAAACAACAATTGAAGAACTGGAGGCTATGATGTTATTTGAATAATGGCCTGATAAGAAAGTCTACTTAGGGGCTAATCTAAGCCAAGGCATGAGAGGTAAGTTAATTGAATTTTAAAAACTAGCGTGGACTATTTTTCTTGGTCCCACTCTGACATGACAGGAATACCACCGGAGGTAATGACTCACAAATTGAATGAAGACCCAACGTACCCTCATGTCAAACAAAAGAAAAGAAAGCAAGGAGCTTTCAAGAATCAGGTGATTCAAGAAGAATTTCAAAAATTGCTAAAGATTGGATCCATCCGCGAGGTAAATTATCCTAATTGGTTAGCCAATACTGTCGTAGTTCCAAAGAAGAATGGTAAGTGGCGAGTTTGTGTGGATTACACAGACCTTAATAAAGCTTGTCCTAAGGATTCTTTTCCACTACCACAAATAGATTAGCTAATTGATGCTACTGCAGGGCGTGAACTATTAAGTTTTTTAGATGCATATTCAGGGTACAATTAGATCCAAATGGATCCGATAGATGAGGAAAAAACTTCATTCATAACAGATAGGGGGACTTACTGTTATAAAGTAATGTTTTTTGGTCTCAAAAATGCTGGTGCAACATATCAAAGGCTGGTTACTAAAATGTTTCAAGAACATCTGAGAAAAACCATGGAGGTTTATATAGATGATATGCTCGTTAAACTCAGCATTCGAAAGATCATATATCACACTTGTCTGATACATTTCAGATTTTACGCAAATTTAATATGAAATTAAACCTGGAGAAATGTTCATTTGGTGTTGCGTCGGGTAAGTTTTTGGGTTTTCTTGTTTCTAACCATGGTATTGAAGTGAATACCGCACATATTAAGGCCATTGAAGAAATTCCTGATATGTTTTCAAGCAAAAAAGAAGTGTAGAGGTTGATGGGAAGAATTGCAGCCTTGGGAAGATTCATTCCTAAATCATCAGAAAAGTGCTTTAAATTCTTTTCAGTTCTTAAAAATAAGATCACTTTGAATGGAACGAGGAATGTTAGCAGACACTCAAAAATTTGAAGACATATTTATCAAATCCACCATTGCTCGCAAAACCAAAGGCTGGGGAAAGACTACCCATCTACCTTACTGTTTCAGAAGTAGCGGTAAGTGCTGCTATAGTCCGTGAGGACCAAGGTAAACAATCTCCGATCTGTTATGTTAGCAAATCTTTGTTAGATGCGGAGACACAGTACCCTCAGTTAGAAAAACTTGCACTTGCATTAATCATGGAATCTAGAAAATTAAGGCCTTATTTTCAATGTCATCCTATTGTTGTAGTAACTGCTTATCTATTACTCAATATATTACATAAGCATGAATTGTCAAGTAGGTTAGCTAAGTGGGCTATAGAATTAAGTGAATATGATATCACCTACAAACCTAGAACTGCTATAAAATCTCAAGTGTTAGCTGACTTCGTCGCTGATTTTAGCCAAGGGATGCAATTAGAAGCAGAAAAAGAGTTGCAGGTGTTCAACGGAGCTAACCCAGGAACTTGGACCTTGTTTACTAATGGTTCATCTAACGTAAAGGGTGATGGTTTAGGAATTGTTTTGGTACCACCTACGGGTGAAACCATTCGATAAGCCATAAAATGTCATTCTATAACTAACAATGAGGCAGAGTATAATGCTGTGATTGCAGGTTTAGAACTGGCACGAGAACTCGACATAAATCAGATTATAATCAAAAGCGATTCATAGCTCGTAGTTAATCAAATGCTGGGGACTTATACGGCCAGGGAAGCAAGGATGCAACAATACTTAGCAAAGGTACGGGATTTGATAAAGCAATTTCAAACCTGGAAAGTAACACTAATACCAAGAGATGAAAATGTTGAAGCCAACTCCCTAGCTAATCTTGCATTTGCGGTAGACGTGGAAAGCAATGAAAATGCTTAAGTTATTCATTTATTTCATTCAGTTCTCGACCTCGATAAGAATGAGATAAATTTTAATAACTTAACTTGGGATTGGAGGAATGAGATTGTTGCTTTTTTACAGTATGGTACCGTCCCTGAAGATAAGAAAAAAGCTCATGCGCTTCGAAAAAAGGCTGCTCGGTATTGTTTAGAGCAAGGCAATCTTTACCGAAAAATGTTCGATGGTCCCTTAGCAAGATGCCTCGGACCTTCTCAGACGAAGTATGTAATGAGAGAAATACACGAGGGGCATTGTGGGAATCACATATGAGAAAGGTCATTGGTAAGAACCTTAATTAGGGCAGGTTATTATTGGCCCAAAATGGAAGAAGAAGCGGAAAGTTTCGTGGTTAAATGTGATAAATGCCAAAGGTATGGTAATAATATGCATAGGCCTGCGGAGTTACTACATCCGGTCATTGCACCATGGCTATTTATGAAGTAGGGGATGGATATCGTGGGTCCACTACCACAAGCAAAAGGTCAGGTAAAATTTTTGCTCGTACTCACTGATTATTTTACTAAATGGGTGGAGGCAGGAACATTCAAACAAGTGCAAGAAAAAGGAAGTTAGAGATTTCATTTGGCAGAATATCATATGATGATTCGGTGTGCCAAAGGAAATCGTGTGTGATAATGGCCCTCATATTATAGGCGCTCAAATCACAGAGTTCTTTCAAAGTTAGCAAATCAAAAGAATTACATCCACACCTTATCATCCGGTGGGTAATGGGCAAGCTGAGTCAACAAATAAAGTCATTATCAACAATTTAAAGAAACGTTTAGAGGAATCCAAAGGTAATTGACCAGAAGGTTACCTGGTGTTTTATGGGCATATCGCACAACAGCAAAAACAAGTACTGGAGAAACACCATTTTCATTGGTTTATGGAGCTGAAGCTTTAATTCCAGTTGAGATAGGAGAATCGAGTACACGATTCACACAGGCGACAGAAGAATCTAATGATGAGGAAATACGTGTAAATCTTGATTTACTTGAAGGAAGAAGAGAAGCTGCACTAATACGAATGGTAGCACAGAAGCAAGTCATAGAACGATACTACAACTTAAAAGCACGCCTCGGATTCTTCAAAATTGGAGACGTTATGCTCAAAAAGGTTTTTCAATCTACGAAGGCAGCTAACTCGGGGAAATTAAGTCCAACATGGGAAGGACCCTATAAAATTCATGATATTGCAGGTAAAGGAGCATACGAGCTGGAAACAATGGATGGCAAGATACTTCCGTCACATTGGAATGCTATTCATCTAAATAGATATTATTTCTGAAGAATACCCACGGTCAGGTATCCATATTTTAAAATTTAATTTTTGAATTGTTAAAATTTTACTAACGATTTTAGATGATAGGCAAAATGTTAACCCGCACTAAATGATGAGTCACGACCTGCAAAGCATGTGGAATAAATTAAACTTCCTGGCCTAGGGTTACAATTATTCTGATAGAAATTCAAACGGGTTAAGCAGTCTTCATCTATAATCATACCTCCGAGTCCCGTATGTTTTTCCTTTACAGGAAAATGACCAAATAAGAGGAACAATCAAATGCTCGAGGCTTCATACTTCAACGCTCAAATACTTGGGAGACTACATAATATACACAGGAATGTGTATAAGGAAGGCAAAGAAGTTCAAGCCCTGAAAAGTTCACTCATTGAATGAAGTACAGAGCAAAGTCACGAGCTAAGGCAAAAAAAACCTTACCATAGTTAGGGTAAAGGCTATGTACTAAAACGGGTTATAGATAAAAACCTCGTGTTTATTACCTTACCATAGTTAGGGTAAAGGCTATGTACTGAAACAGGTTATAGATAAAAACCTCGTGTTTATTACCTTACCATAGTTAGGGTAAAGGCTATGTACTGAAACGGGTTATAGATAAAAACCTCGTGTTTATTTTTCTTTTTTAAATCTGTTACAAGAAAAACAGTTACGAGAAAGTTGTAGATGTAATTCAAATACGTGTAAAGTGTTATTCAAAACTAGCCAAAGTTCAAATAAAAACTTGTTAAAGTTATTTCAAAGAAACACGTGTATTCCTATTTCTTTTATCGTATGTTAATACCATTATGAAGTTGAGACGTCTTCTTCATTAAGTGTTGAATATAAAAGGGCTCTCTTTTATAAATTCATGATTAATATAAATATTCATGAAGTTAATAGAAGCATTTTTAAAGAATAAAAATGCAAATTATTCTATAAGTCCTTAGAAATAAAGGCAAGAATAAACTAAATGGAAGTTCAAGATAGTAACGAGAAAACTTCTTAATATTAAAAAGTTTAAGACTAAGTACGAACTTAGTCATAAACTGCGAATTTTTTATACAAATTACCCCATGAAAGGTCCGGGGACTTGAATTTCTAAAAAAAACCCTTAAATGAGACCAAGGGTTTTACCACAATGTTTCCAAAAAAAAACAACACAAAGAAATTCAAATGACTTAAAGTTATCACTAAGAAGATGTAGGAACTGAAGTAGGTGCATCAACAACAGCGAGCTCAACTGGGCTTGAAGGAGTAGGGATACTCATATCAACTTCAACATTCACGGAAGCTTCGGCCACGAGAGCAGGAAAATCTTGAGCTTGCTGAGCCTTCTCAATAGTTTCATTGATTTTAGATAACTCAGATTCCAAGTTAAAAGTCTCTTGGCTAGCTTCAACTAGGGTATCACGGCGAGAATTCAAAAACGCCCAACTCACTTCAATGGCAGATTTACCCTCAAGGATTTCATAATCCCTTTCCCAGTCAGCAATTTCATTCTTTAATTTCTCATTTTCAACCAAGGCAGAAGTGTAAGAAGCTTGAAGAGAGGCATGAGAACTTTCCAAGGCATAAACCTTATCAAAAGAGGCTCAGACGTCTTCTTGTGCTTGAGTCAAATTCTGCACGAGCTCTCCAGCATAAGTCTCTTTCTCATCCAAGAGAGCCTTCAACTCTCTAATCTCTTCACTTGGCTTGGACAGCTGCTCGGAGAAAGAGGTTTCAAGATGAGCCTTTTCTTTATCCGCTTGACTTGAGGAAGCCTTTTTAACTGCCAACTTTAAAGTCAAGGCCCGTACTTGCTGCTCCAAGGTACTCTTACTTTCTTCTAAGTACTCCACATCAACTTGAAGTCTTTCATACTGTTCCTTCCAATTATACGCCTCTAATTGAGAATAACGCACTAATTGCTATGAGAGAACAACCCTTTTCATCATCTCCGTGCCGATAAGATTGACCTATAAAAAAAAGAAAAGAAAAGGAAATGAGAATCTCAAAGATAGGAAAATTTTAAAGCACAACAAAGGAAAAAAGAGAAGGGAATACCTTTAAAGAAGCGTGCACAATATCATTCATCAAAGTCAGAGAGCTATGACTCTCTAGCTTGGCTCTTTCAATTGGTCCGATTAAGGGCTTTAGCCATGCATCTGCTTGACCCGATTTCCTTAAGAGATTATTCTCAGCAGAGACTTCAATGATCACTTGCCTCATATCACCACTCCTACTTGAGGAGCCAAATTCACCACGGTGAATGATTGGGGGAGGAATTGTTGAAGGAGGAACAGTGGAAGCAGGGACAATGGAAGTAGTAAAGACAGTCTGGGGAGGAACGAAAACAGCCGAGATCAACAAAGAAGGAGTCATAGATACAAGTGTAGAAAAAGAAGCCAGATGTGCTTCATCCAAAACTGGGCCTAAGCCTTCACCACCAAACCCGCTGATAAAAAGCTGCTCAACAAAGTCATGGGCAGCAACGAGAGCAACATCATCGTCAAGAATCAGTACCGGGGCTTCAATAGACTCGGTAAGGGGAATGGAACGGCGGGGGGATGGTTCTTCTTCATCATCAGAAATGATGCGTCTTCGAGCCTGTGGCATTGTTATCAAAGAGCCTCCGTCTTCCTCTTCTTCAGATCCTTGGTCATTAACGACTTTTATTTTCGATAAAGAACCCAAGATTATTTCTTAGGCCCTTTCCAAAGATATACGAGAAGCCGTGACCGCCTCGGAAGTAACTCCTCGAATAGAAAATCCTGATAGAAAGAAGGATTGAAATTAGTTCGGAGAAATAAAAAATATATGTAAGATAAAAGCTCTTACCATGAGTTTTTACTTTCCAACTAAATCGTTGGGAATTGGTCTTCCAAGATCTACCATCGATTGGCGCAATCTTCAATAGCTTGTCTATCCAATCACGGAAATTGGGAACATCTTCTACAACTCCCATGGTTGTTGAAAAAGAAAGGCAAAATTAGAAAAATCAACAAAATTGAAGAAAAAGGTACGAGAAAGTTAGAAGACTCTCGTGCAAAATTCCACTTCTCAGGGAAGGGAACGTTCTCGTCACCCACTAAACCAACAGTGGGGGCAGCAACAAACTTGGCATACCAGTCACGGTCTTTGTCATCTTCAGGGCTAACTAGAACTCTTTTGCTCCTGGCTACTAGTGTAAAAACACCATTGCGAAAGAGTCTAGAGGAGTAAAGGTGAATCAGATGCGGGAAAGTAAAAGGCACACTGACTGTGTTGGTCAAATGCCTCAAACGTGCGACACCCTCCATATTATTGGGCCAATTTGACCTAAGAAAACATCAAAGAAACGACAAAACTCAAGAATAACAGGATCAATAGCAGGTTTGAATCCTAAAGTGAAAGGGTACGTATAGAAAACTGAAAATCCGGTTAAGTAGGAGGTAATTCTTTGATTCAGATTGGGAATAATGATAGGAAAGTCATGATCCCAATGGCAGTCTCTACGAATTAAAGAAATCAAACCTTAAGTGATTTGAGTGGGATAGATATCGGCGTGATCTAAAGAAGATACCTGATTTCTAAGAGATTCTCTGTCGTTATTGAAAGATAGTTCCACAGGAACTATCTCCTCTACTAGAGGTTCACGCAGAGGTTCAGAAAATTCCTTACAAGAAGATCTGTGTGAAAGGGAACCTTTAGTTCTAGAAGAAGGGCCAGAACTAGGCGAAGGAAGGGAAGAACCACGCAAGGATGAAGATCCTAAATTACGAAGCCTACCTCCTCTTCTGCTCCTACTGGGGACATCAGGGAAGTTATCAACTATGGGGACCCTTCTAGGGTTAGGGTTTGATGAAGACATGATGATACGATGAAGAAGCAAAAAGAAATTTGAGAAAATTGGATGTTCAAAAAGCTTTATGTGGTAAAGACAAAGAAGGAAGTTATATTTATACTGATAAGCAACCGCCAAAGGAACGGCTACAATGATGGAAGGACCATAATAATGATAATTAACGCTTCGTGAATAGTGAGGCCGTGAAAAAGCCTTAAAATGGGCTGCAAAACTGCAGAACTAATGAAAATATGACACGTGTGAAGAGTATTAAATGGAAGTGACAATTAAAGCATCGATTTTGTCATAGCATTAATGGTGGAAAAAATCCTCATTTTTAATGAAATCTACTTCCCAAGTATTCAATCGATGAATAAATGGAAAGTGGGAGGACTATCTGTATTGGGAAAAATTGAGTTTACATATTAAAGTGGTGTAAAGATGACGTGTCATGACACATAGACTGGTCAAAGAGTTATAACTGGCAAAGAGGCACGAGATGCAACAGATACGAGCAGAGGCAAAGGAAGAAACACGAGTGGTTATGTAAAAGACTTAGCGCTCGTACTTATTTAAGTACAAGAATTAAGGGAATGAATCTGACACTACATGGGAGTATAAATACAGTATTTATTGAGCCTTAAATACTAAAAACATTAGAGAATCTGTATTAAATGCAATGATTATGTAACATAGCATTTAATGTCGTTAATTGTCCATAATGGCCTTATTATGACAAAGGTAAAACGCATATCCCCAAAATAGCTATAAAAGGGGATAGTGTGTCAATTGTAACACACACAAAAAACTATCTGAATATACTGGTTTACTTATTTTCTTCTGATTATATCATTGCTAGTAAAATTACTTTTTTTTTTCATATATACTTTTGCTTATCAGTAACCCGAGTTCTTCTAAAATTAAAGCTTTGGCCGAAATCTCATTTTTTGGTTAAAAACTATGCACACAATCAGATTTGCAACAAGAAGTAAAGGAAAACATCGAAAAAAGCCAACAAAGCTTCAGAAGTAAACATCAAGGAGATACAGACACCTATGGTTATATGAATAAATGTGTCTTATGATTATATTGCCACATAATTCAAAGTGACTAAGAGTCACTTATTTGGAAAGTGATTGCTTCCACGTAATCCCAAACTTTATTGAATAATCAATTAGGTAGTGTCCCATTATCCGGTAATTAATCAATTACCGCATAATTAAGAATTGTCTCAAATTACTTAAAATATTACTTATTTTTAATATACTTTATACACCGTACTATTGCGTTCATGTGGTACCATATAAAATTAATACATACACTATTATTTCATTAAAACATACATGTAAAAATACATGTATTTTCTTAACTTCTAATTTTTCTAATCTCATATAAAGAGTACAAGTTTTCGTATGCTTAATTCTTAAACAAAGGTAAAAAAATAACCTTCTTTTCTTGTAATATGTAGGATCTATGTGCATGCCTAGAAATATTACCTATATGGTCTTCCTCTTAAACGGAAAAAGGATAACTTTTCTTATGATAAAATACTATCTACTCTTATAATAAATAAAACCTCATTTATAAACTCCCACATGTCATATATTTAATTTAAAACTTATCACAACCATATAAAATCGTATCAATCAACTTTTACTGAAAATGGTTTACTTAAAAGAAAATACATATCAAGCCAATATATAGTAGTTCTGAAATTCTTCAAACTTACAGGGTCTTACATCCATATTTTCATGTATAACCTTAATCCCTTCCAACTCATATATTATTACTTCGACGAATCCTAACGTTAAAGTACGAGATGTAACATCCTTCCCCCCTTTAGAACATTCGTCCTCGAATGTTAACTCTTCGAGATTTGCAAACTTTTCACTAGGGTCTCCTCAGTAAATTAAACTTAAAACCAAAACTATATCTGAAGTCTTGACTATTCACAACTTTTTTTACTCGAGTATCACGTATCTTCTTCACCATTACCTTACTTACCTTTCAATCTTGCATCGTACCGTCTATTTCTTTCACAACCTCCCTTCCACATAAGTAGAAATTACATCTACACCTTAAAGCTTTATTGTGATAGCTCATCTAGTGCATACAAAATTCAGTGGAAACCTTATACCGACTTCTTATGACTTAGCTCTATGGCATGATCTGGAAACAAAAGAAGGATAACATTTCCTAAATGCCCTATAGCCTCTCAATTATAAATGTGGCGCGCAACACACCCATAAGTAAGACTCTACTAGGCACGGCTTTGTAGACTTCCTAAGACACGACCCGCTCTGATACCACTTTGTCACACCCCATACCTGGTTAGGCGTGGCTGGCACTCGATGCCGTGCTGGCCCGAGAGAACCACACTGCAACTCTTTTTTTTCCTTATGAATATTGTGGGCCGACATGGACTCACCTCGTGATGTTCAACTATATGTGGGCATCAATGTATTATTGAACTATTTTTCTTAGAGCATAAATACATATGGATCGTCAAGGCCTCTGTCATACTGTACAAAATAAAACTCTGTCTACAATGCCTCTAAGATTTATCTAACATCAAATAGGATAGGGTACCCGCCTACCCATAAGTCTGTAGAAAATCTCTGACATAATGACTCATAGACTCGGCTGCACTCCGAATGAGGTGGAGTCTTATCGATCCTTCGTTGAATGCCAATCTTGTCTACTATGAGGGCTCGTCAAATAGATTAACTATACCTGCAAGCATGAATGCATCGTCCCTAACAAAAAGACATCAGTACGAATAATGTACCGAGTATGTAAGGCGAAACTGAAATATAACAATAAGTAAACATTAATTAAAGACATGGAAGAACTATCAAGAAAATGACTCAACCTGTAACTCTGGATAACTTTGTAAATCATGAAATGCCTATAGTGTCATGAATATGCGTATGAAGGTCATGTAATGCATAGGTCTATACGTACATAACATCATCAAGCCTCTAAGGGAATCCCATCATATCATTTCAGTCATTGTGGGCAATATCATCATCGTATTTCATTTTTATAATGTCATGCATATGCGTATAAATGTCATACCATGCATATGTATATGCGTTCATAACATCATCAAGCCTCTGAGGGCATCCCATCATATCATTTCGGCCATTGTGGGCAAATCACCAACGTATACTAGCTGATCAGGTGGTGGTGCGTATATAATGCCGTAACCTTTTCTCCTATCCCACATATATATATATACACACATATATTACGCCATCTGGTCATGGGTCAATGTGCATGTATAAATGCATGAAATGCACATGAAATACGTTAATAAAATCTCTTGGTACGTCATAAAACTGTTATGGCTCTGATTAATATTATGAAACAAACTTTATTCAAGAATAGAAGATGTAATAATGAGACACATGGTAATTCAAGAACATAAGCACCTCTAACACTTCTATGAATGGAGTCATTTAAGGAACTTGTGCATTTGCTCGTTTCGTTTGTATCGTGTGGATTATGCCAAAAGAAAGAAGAGATATCTTTAACATACCTAGAGTAGGGAAAAATCCGTATGATATTCTTGGAAAACATTGTACCATCACCGTACCATTTCATGAACCACTTCAAGAAACATAATCCTAAAGAAGTCATGCATGTCCTAGTAGGCACCGAGGGTTTCCAGGATACTGAGCACGAAATATACTTAAAAAATTTCCTTTTTATGAAAGAAATTCACTTTTCCAATCTAGAACAGATATCTATGTGAGGTGAATCACATTGGGATGCTATAAAATATGATTATTGAAGTACAGTATCGCCCTCATGTGGATAAAAAAAATCACTTCAAATATTCCTCGATGCAACATAACCCTAGTGGCAATGTATTATGTAAGAAGTTTCAAGTTATCGATGGAAGATTGTGGATAAATATTAAGGTGAATCGACAATGAATGGATAAAAGTTAAAAAGTACGGATGAGACTAGACAATCAATCCTATGATGAACAGTAATGAGGAAGTATTAAAGAACTTAGACTTATACATATATGATAAGCAACGAAAGAGTAACCTGGAGTTTGGTCGTAGACCTCAGTAACTATAAATCGAAGTAAGAGTCATGGTATAGTATGACCCAGCTAGATGCAGTAAAGTCATACGAATGGATAAACAGATCTATGAAATAAGATATAGAAATATTCATAAGTTCAACAAAGTATCGAGCAAAGAACTTCAAGTATACCCATAGATACCCAGAGGGGCATCTTGTCAAGCTCTGTATATATTTACAAAGTGAGGCCTAGAGATTGGCTAAAAACTGGAGCGAAAAGGAAAGAAGAGTCATATAAGGCATACATACAAAGCCAGGATCAAACAGGCTACATGACAGGAGGTAACAGCAGTTGCGAGATTAGAAAGATTTCGAACACAAGTCATGATATGAGCAAAAAGACTAGAAATGGTGTTATACCATAGACTTTGGATTTATTCACAAAGCAACTGCTTAAATGGAAACGAGAGTATTAAGGTATTCACAAAGCAACTGCTTAACGGTGTTGTTACGCTTCGCAGTATTAAGTTACGACAGTGTTGCACCCAGCAGTATTACATTACGGTAATGTTACGCTTCGCATTATTAAGTTATGACGATGTTGCACCCTGTAGTATTGTACATTGAATTTGTCGTAAAGTAATTGACATCAGTCCAAGGAAAAGATTATTTGGGGATTATAAGGATTATGCTATTTCAAACAGGTGATGACTAAATTCATGAAGGTGAGAGGGGAAGCAAGTCAAAGAAAATTAACTTTCGTCCAAGTTTGGCATGTTGCAATAAAATACTGGCCGAACGATAATATCCGATATTTATGGAGTAGTACCATACAAGGTACCATATGATCATGGTAGTAGGATGTATAAAGTATATTAAAAATGAGTAAAAATTTAAGTAATTTGAGATAATTCTTAATTACGCTGGTAATTGGTTAATTACCGGATAGTGGGATATTACCTAATTAATTAATTAATTAGTTGGATAAGATTAGAAATCCCTACCCCATCCTCATGTGGCAGCAATCCAAACCTTAAAGAAATGACTAAGAGTCATTTCTTATTAGGTGGCATATAGTTACACATTCCTACATTTCCAAGACTTTCCACATCAAAGACTTGTCAATTAAAGAAAGTGAAAAACGTTGCCATTCTTATAACTCCTTCAACATTCCATTCTCAAAACACTTAAGATCAGATTTTATCCTTAATGCAACGTGATTTCTACAATTTCAAAAATTCCAGCGAGAATTTTTAGAGTTTTAGCAACAGAGAAATTTTGCGGTTCTAACGGAGTATGGTACAATCTTTTCCAAGAATATTATACAGATTTTTCCTACTCCAAATATGTTAAGGCTAAGCTATTTCTTTATTTTGCATGATCTCTTCATTACACAAGTTTGATAACGAGGCATAAAGAAAAATTCATATCCCGGAATTACGTATATTTTGTTAGTCTCGCAAATTACGTATATTTTCTAGTTTTGTAAGTTATAATATTATCCTTATCGGGACTTCATATTCAATTGAGTATTGTTCTTCTTTCAGTCAAAAGAGAAGAGAATTTATATATACAATATTAAAGTATTTTTATTACTATCAAGCTATAATCGATGGGCAGACTCCTATTGGGCAACCTTTGATCAGATGGTAAATTATATACTGATTCTACTGTGGCTGAGCACCTATGAGAGAGCCTAGTTAGTCAAGATACAGAGCCTAGTATGGTCGAGCGCCTATGAGCGAGCCTACTATGGCAGAGCAGTATATATATATATATATATATATATATATATATATATATATATATATACCGAGCCTTATAAGGCCGGACATCTATTTTACTTACTATATTGAGAGAATTGAGTCAGTACAGCAGGTAAGCATATCTTCAGATTATCTTTGGCTTCCAGCTACTTGCAGTTATTATATTATCAGTTCAGTTTTACCTTTCAGTATATTGCCTTACATACTCGGTACATTATTTCGTATTGACGTCCCTTTTCTGGGGCGCTGCATTTCATACGTGCAGGTTCAGACAAACAGACGAGTGTCCTCCTCATTAAGTGTTTTCCGAGTTCGGCTTGATCGGTAAGATCCATGTCTTTCGAAGTTTTTGGGTCTAGAGCCTTATGTACATCTTGTATATATACGTATATATGTTATAAGTAGGTCGGAGAGCTGTTTCGATCACAGTATATCCATCAGTAAAGACTTGTAGACATATCCTGTCAGCTAGTGTAGTATGTTGGGCTTTCAGGACTTGTATGTATATTTGATTGGTTTGTCATCTGTAATAATTATGACGGCCTTGTCAACCAAGTTTTATATTGACATTTAGTCAGCATTCGTAGTTGTCTTGCAATGTGGCCCATGGCCAAAATATGACATCATATGTTCAGAGTCCCTTAGTTGCAAGTTGGTACGCAAAGATAGGTGAGACACTAGGTTACGGTCTCGCCACCCAAGTTTGGGGCGTGAAAAAAGTAGTATCAAAGCAAATCTGTCATAGGGAGTCTACAAGCCGTATCTAGTATAGTTTTCTTTATGGGTGTGTCGTGCACCACACTTATAAGTAGGAGACTACAGGGCATTTAGGATTGTCACTCTTTCTTCTTACTCTAGATCTTGTGGTAGAGCTCACTTATAAGAATTTAAATTCAGAAATTCTATTTTATTCATAATAAGATGATACCTACATCCAGATAGAAGGTTGGGAAGAAAGATAGCTATAAAAGAGATGAGTCAGAGGAATTGAATTTTTGTATAATGCTTATGATAAGTAAATGTGAGGTCTTTGGCAGATCATGAGTGTCCTGAAAGGTGTAAGCTTCCTGATAAGAAGCCTTAAGGCAAGAATACCTATCCACCTTAATGGTGAAAGACAATGAGAGCACAAGTTTCAAGGAGCAAAAGAAGCAAGATAAAGAAGGGATATGCGGAAATATTAGCAGAGTAATGAGAAGAGAGATAAGGAAGCATTATGGATAAGGTGTGATACATGGATAACGACGGTAGGGAAAAAATGACAGTATTACAGAGTCTAGTCAAGTGAATGAAGAAAGAGAGGAAAAGTGATGGGTCTTAAGACAACAAAAGAGTATAGGCCATACAGTCACATCCTCATTTCGAGAAATAAGTTCGCAACTCTAACATGATTAACAGAAGGAAAAGTTAGATCCTAGAGAAATAGAAACCAGTATGGACTGGTGAATAAGATAAACTGAACATTAATAAAGAACTGGGTGATTTGATAATAGTCAGCATCATGAGAATTTCAGATTACAAAAGAAGATTCATGAGGAATTCTGAGAATGGTCATTTAGGAAGACGCTTCCCTAAAGCAAGCAATGTGAGCAAAGTTAATTTTATGGGACTCTAGTGCTAGTTACACTAAGTGCCACCCTCTTGAGTAAGAAATTTCGTTTTCTTGGCATAGAAGGATTACTGCAAGGCGAGTAAGGATCATCGATGATGTGAGAAGACACCAAGGCTGAAGAGGTAAAACATCTACAGGTAGATCGTCGTAGTGCTAAATCTTATTACTCCACTGAAGGGGGGAATATGGAGTGATGTGGCATTAAGTCAGAATTAAGTGGGTCTAGTAACAATGGAATGGTAAAGGAAGAATGCAATAAAAAAAATGAGAAAGAGATGAGATTACACTTATTCAAATCCTACAGATATGCTACAATTCCAGAACATTATGCAAACACGATGATAAGGAGAAGAAGTAAGGGTTCCTGCCCGAGATATTATTGATAATTAAGGAGCCAGTGCGAGATGTAAGTTAAGACCAAGGAAATAACCCAAGAAAGATTTTGCGGAATATTGACATGAGAATGGCGCTACGAGTAGTTAGTAGTTGATTCAGGAAGAGCCTAGTTATGGCTAGTCAAGAGGATACAAACAAGACAGCAGGTCATGCAAGATAAAGATAGTAAAACCCAATATAGTAAATTCAGCCCCGCAATTATGACATTGTAATACTTGAGAAATATTCAAATAGAAGTTAGGCTAGTTAAAGGTACTGCATGAGTGTTACGGAAATAAAAGATAGTTCCACTGGAAAGATAGTCAAAACTTCAGTTCAGAAGCAGCCTACGAGCAGATGAGTGTGGAGGTAAGTAACTAAGGATAATTACAAGTGAGCACGAATATCAAGAATTCCATCGGGTATACGATGTAATAAGCTCGTAGCTTTACAAGAGTTAGAGGGTTCTCCCTAAGTACTACAACGAAAGACTAGCTGAGGAAATAAGGAAGAAGGCTTCAACTTAAGCACAATGACCTAAAGAGGAAATGGTCATGTAACAACAGTCTCACAACAACTTTGTAAGCACTCCAAAGGAAAGTGGCACTACTGTGGCTAATGAACGGGAAGTAAAACTAAAAGTAATATTCGAGATCATATGAGTTGCACGGAACCTCTGGCATGTGTGGGTACTAAGATAAGCTAAGTATGGACGTAACGATGGGGCAGAAAAACTAGAAAAAATAATAGCATACGTTGAAAGAAAGCTAAGATGGAACGAAAGAGATTATTCGATCAATGATCCAAAGTTGGTTACGTTATGAACGCACTTAAGGATTCAGAGTTTTATACATGTAGCATATACAGCCGTAGAAGATTCTGGTATACATTAAAAGAAAGAATTGAGCCCAAGTAATAAATGAAGAATTAAATTATTAAAGGATTGTATCATGCATATTCCTCAGCGCCCATGAAAGGCTAAACAAAAGAACTAATATCAGGAACCACAGATCAGAAGATATCTTAAGCAGACGTAAAGGCCGATTAGAAGAAGGAGGAAACTAAAAAGTTACATTACCCAAGTAAATCAGGAGTTTGATTATTAGAACCAGAAAAATAGAAATATCATGATCGAGAACATTGCAAAATCACTCTTACTATCAAAGGTACAAGAGTGATAATGTAGTAGCCATATTCTATAACGGCTCTACGATAAAGCCAGTTAGAAGTGTCCCAACCACATAAGAAGTTAGTATGAAGCTCTCACGAGACTGTGTAAAAAAGTGCATGTATTATAATAAAATTTCAAGACATGGAGGTGAATTATATATATGTGGAAGGGAGGTCATGAAAGAGATAGAAGATGTGATGTGAGATTATAAGGTAAAAAAAAGAAGCTAAAAATGAACAACGTACGAGATACTAGGGTGCAGAAGATCGTGAATAGTCCATGCTTTGGATAGAAGTCTAGAAGCACTAGGATTCAATATCCAGGAATGATAGTCAAGTCGTCAATGGCATACCTTCCAACCTATGGTTTCTAAGTACCGATAGATCTAGTCAAGAGAGTAAAGAGGAGTTAGAAATGATGTGACGTCTCGCTTGATGTTCTAGAATAACATAAGAAAATCTATAGTGCAAGAAAGATGAAGGAAGGTTGCGAACACGTATAAGTAGATATGTGTGGGTCGCAAGCTAAAGTATGGTAGAGCGACAAGATTGTAAGAAGACAGGAGTAAGGATAAGAAAGGACGAGTGAGAAGGTGATGAAATGGATAAGTCCTCAGGATTAAGCCTATGAAAACAAGAAGATCTGATGGTTTCTCTAAGTTATATAAAGCTTAGTATATCCTGAATGAACTCAAAGGAGTCAAAGACAAATGGCATTTAGAAGAGGTAGAATGCTGCCCTAGTACTAGAATAAAGGTGTAATTGTTGTAGATAAAGGATGACGTTCGAGCCTTAGATTGAGTAATGATTTGAAGAGGATTTCACGAATTGTACGGAATTAAAATACCCACGTGAGGTGAATCACATTGGGATGATATAAAATATGATTATTAAAGTACAGTATCGCCCCCAGGTGGACCAGGAAAATCACTTAAAATATTCCTCGATGCAACATAAGCCCTAGTGGCAATGTATTACGTAAGAAGTTTCAAGTTATCAATGGAAGATTGTGGATAAACATTAAGGTGAATCGACAATAAATGGATAAAAGTTAAAAAGTACGGATGAGATTAGTCAATTATTCCTAAGATGAACAATAATGAGGAAGTATTAAAGAACTTAGACTTATACATATATGATAAGCAGCGAAAGAGTAACCTGGAGTTTGATCGTAGACCTCAGTACCTATAAATCGAAGTAAGAGTCATGGTATAGTATGACCCAGCTAGATGCTGTAAAGTCGTACGAATGGATAAACGGATCTATGAAATAAGATATAGAAATATTCATAAGTTTAACAAAGTATCGAGCAAAGAACTTCAAGTATACCCATAGATGCCTAGAGGGACATCTTGTCAAGCTCTGTATATATTTACAAAGTGAGGCCTAGAGATTGGCTAAAAGCTGGAGGGAAAAGAAAATAAGAGTCGCATAAGGCGCACATACAAAGCCAGGTTCATACAGGCTGCATGACAGGATGTAGCAGCAACTGCGAGATTAGAAAGATTTCGAACATAAGTCATGATATGAGCAAAAAGACTGGGGGGAGGGAATACCATAGACTTTGGATTTATTAACAAAGCAACTTCTTAAATGGCAAGGTAAGTATTAAGGTATTCACAAGAGCTATAAGTTATGAAAATGATAAGTGCATCAGTCAATATTCAAGGACGAATATTCCAAAGGGGGGAATAATGTTACGCCCCACAGTATTACGTCGATGTTATACTTTGTAGTAATATATTACGATGATGTTACCCTCTACAGTAATATATTAAGATGAATTACTTTGCAGTATTAAGTTACGACAGTGTTGCACTGTGACGATCCTGCCAGTCGTCTTATGAGTTACCGCTACGCTTCCCCAATTTCTGCTTCTTATTGCTTTTTCTATCAGTTCTATATGTGATCGGGTTGGTTGGCTTAGGTTTAGAAAGGATTTGGTAAGGTTTAAGACGCCTAGTCTCTTTTTTTTAGGAAGCTTAAGTTAGAAAAGTCAACTGGATGTTGACTTATGTGTTAGAGGGCTCAGATGTGAATTCCAATTGTTCAGATAGCTTTGGAAGGTGATTTGAGACTTAGTAGCATGATCAGAATGTGTTTTGAGGTCCAGAGTAGATTTAGGCCTGAATTGGCGAAATTGGGTTTTTGGCGTTTTCCGATTGATAAGTGAGATTTTGATATGGGGGTTAGTCCGTAATTTCGAGAATTGCAGTAGTTCCGTTGTGTCATTTGGGATGTGTGTGCAAAATTTCAGATCATTCGGACGTGGTTTGGTTGGGTTTTTGATCAATAGTAGAATTCGGAAGATTATGAAAATTTAGGCTTGAATACGATGTGATTTGGTTGATTCGATGCTTTTTGAGGTGTTTTGAAGATTGGTACAAGTTTGAGTAGTGGTATATGATACGTTTGTGCTTTTGGTTGAGGTCCCGGGGGCCTCGGGGTGATTTCGAATGGTTGACAGGAAGAATGGAAGTTTGAATGGCAGCTGAAGTTGGAATTCTTCTGTCATAACCGCATCTACGGTTTTGAGGCCGCAGGTGCGACCCCCGCAGATGCGGAAAAGAGTCACAAAAGTAGAAGATGGTGAAGACAGAAGGAACCGCAGAAGCGGTTGAAGAACCACACCTGCGATGGCGCAGGTGCGGGTTAGGCATCGCAAATGCAGAGTATGTGGAGCTTAAGTGAAAACCACAGAAGTGGTTCAAGGACCGCAAATGCGGTACCGTAGAAGCGGGAATTTGGCCGCATATGCGAAATCCTGGGCCAGAAGGTATAAATTATTTGCTTCGCGAGTTTTGAGCTATTCCATCATTGCTAAGTCGAATTTTGGAGCTTTTTGGGCGTTTTGAAGAAGGGTTTCAAGGGGGCTTCATTGAGGTAAGGATTTTGGACCTAAAACTCGTTCCTATGGTATTATTTGACGGATTAGGGCTGTAATTAAGGGAATTTAAGGATTAAAATTGGGGAAACTAGGGCTTGGTATTGAAGACCTACACTTGAGGATTTGATGGGCCATTTGTGGTCGGATTTTGGGATTTTTGATATGTATGAACTCGTGGGGAGAGAAGGAATCTATTGCTGTAAATTTTATCAAATTCCGAGACGTGGGCCCGGGGGGTCGGGTTTGGCCAATTTTGGGGTTTGTGTTGTAATTTGATTTTTTTTCGAGTGGGCTTTGTTTTCTTAGCATATTTTGATGGTTTTACACTGATTTTGGTTAGATTTGGAGCATCCGGAGGCCGATTCGAGGGGCAAAGGCATCACGAGCTAGAGACTTGGACCGGGTAGAGGTGAGTAATGATTGTAAATATTTTCCTGAGGGTATGAAACCCCGGATTACACATCGTTGTGCTATATTGAGGTGACGCACATGCTAGATGACGAGCGTGGGGCCGTGCATTTTTGGGGGTTGTGACTTAATCCATCCCGAATGACTATTCTACTACGCATTTGACTGGAAATTATTTGCTATCATCATGTTTTGGGCTGAATGCCATATTTGGGCCTCGTGCCGACTATTTAAACCCTTAGGGAATTTTTACTAATATTTTCTCACTGTTTTGACTTTATACTTGAACTCAGTCATGCCATATTCTACTATTTTTGTAACTCAGCCACATTTACTCTGCTTTTAACACTTAAATGATATTTTGGGCTGAGCACCATATTTTACTATTGCCCGAGTGGCTTGTGAGATTCTGACTGAGTAAGGCCGAAGGCCTGTGTTGTGAGGAAACACTGATTATGATTATGAGGCCGAGAGCCTATGTGATTATGCCACGAGATGGCTTGATATTGCGCTTGGGCCGTAAGGGCCCCCTCTAGGAGTCTGCACACCCCCAGTGAGCGCGGGTACCCATTGTGATGTGAGATATAGCCCGAGGGGCTGGTTATTGTTCCATGTGTTGCCCGAGGGGCTGGTTATTGTTCCATATGTTGCCCGAGGGGCTGATTCTGTTAGTATTGTGCCCGAGGGGCGTTTCTTTATGTGTTTAACTTTTCTAGTTACTTGTCTTTTACTTGCTTAACTGTTTAAAAGGGCATTTTGAGAAGCTTAAACTGAACTAAAATGACTTTGCATACTTTTCACTATTTCATTACTTTTCTGGCTTTTGCTGTTTCCTTATAGCTTGTGATGTGCCTTACGTGTTTTTCTTAATTCTCATTCTTTATTTATTATTATTATTCACTGAGTTGGAGTACTCACTTTAATCCTTGCACCCCGTGTGCAGATTCAGGCGCTGTTGATCCTGCTTGCGAGGTTTGAGAGATCCAGGTAGATTTCAGAGTTCACGAGGTAGCTGCTCAACGTTCGCAGCCCCATGCATCTCCCCCTTTATCTCATTCCTTTCTCTTGTTAGTGATTCTGTCATAGCTTTGTAGACTCTTCAGACTATTAGTATATTGATAGATGCTCATTGTTACATCACGCGTTTTTCCTACGTTAAAATTTCGTCTTCTGTTAATTGACGTAGACTTGGGGATGAAATTATCTGGAGGTTAGCATATTTATGTGACTTATATCAAGTAATAACTGAGTACCATGAAGGAAAGAGTACACGAATTAAAGAAAATGAGTTTCGTTGAAGGTTGTCGATTGGGGATGAAATACGGGTTGAGCGTTAATACTCGATATTTATAAGCTAGTACCATGCAAGGTACCATATGAACACGGTAGTATAACATATAAAGTATATATGAAATATTTTGAAAATAAATAGAATTTTAAGTAATCTGTGATAATTTTTAAATTATGCGGGTAATAGATTAATTATCGGGTAACAAAATATTACCCGGTTAACTAATAAGTGGATAAAGTAAAAAAATCACCCCACATAGAAGCCCCTTAAATTCCAAATTGATGACTCATAATTTTAGGCAACCAAATTAGATATATGGACAACCTTTTAGATAAATCTTTAAGAGAGACATTGTCCCTTCGTGAACTTTTCAATTTATTGATGGCTATTTCCACTCTCCTTATTTTGACAGACATCATAGATCTTTCCTCTTTCAATCCATATCATAGTTTATTTGGGGAAGTTATAGAAAGGGTTTACAATTGGGTATAAACCGTATTTTGTTAAGTCTCACTGTCTTTATTGTCACAACAACTTATTTAGCATTTGGATATTTGCTTTAAGGGAATTTCTTGGATGTGAAACTAATATGGTTTCATGTTGTTGATTTTGCTGATTCATGGGTTAACCAAATCATAATTAGTATTACTCAAGGGCTTCTACTTTGTCGCTAGTCACTTATATTGGTGTATGAGGATGTATGAATTAGCTTTGGTAAACATCCTCTTGGATCAGCTTGTGTACAGAAGTTTTAAGCTTTAAGTTCTGGTATGCATCTTTTTATGATGAGATATGGCCAGGAACATATTGGTTTCCTTGTATGACTAGGGATTGTCAAGAGAATTGGTCCAGGTATGTTACGGCTAATCTTTCTTTCTTTTGGCATGGACAAAAATTATACTGAAGAAATGAGAAAATACACAGTTTCTATAAATTACTCTATTCATAAAAATAGTAGGGGTTTCTATATTCTTGATTCCCCATGAGAATTATTATTATCTTCTGTTCATGGGTCTCAGAATATTACGCAGTTGGAAAAGTTTATCCGGAAAGAAATATCGAGATTATTATGTATTTTTCATGCATTTTAATAATTATACACGTGCATTGAACCATGACCAGAGGGCGTTATATACGCGTATATATGTAAATATATGTATATGGGATATGGAAAAAGGTTACGGCATTATATACACACCATCACCTGATCAGCTAGTATATGTTGATGATGTTGCCCACAGTAGATAAAATATGATTCGAACGGCATTATATACGCGTATATATGTATGTGTATATATATGTATATGGGATATGGGAAAGGTTATGGCATTATATGTGCACCACCCCCTGATCAGCTGGTATACGATATTGATTTTTCCCATAGTGGCCGATGCGATATAATGGGATGCCCTTAGAGGCTGATGATGTTATGAAGTACCTATACATGACATGACATTCATACGCATATGCATGACGTTAAAAGTAATTTATGATTTACAAAGTTATTCAGACTTACAGGTTCACTCATGTACTCTATATTTCTTCCATGTCTCTTATGTACTTATTTATGTGTCCTACATACTTGGTACATTATTTGTACTAATGTCCCATTTGCCTAGGGAAGCTGCGTTTCATGCCCGCAGGTCCCGATAGACAGGTTGAGAGCCCTCCAAGTAGGCTATCAGCTCAGCGAAAGATGTTGTTGCGCTCTATTTGCTTCGGAGTTGCTCGTTTGGTTAGTATGATTTAGACGTGTATTGTTCGGTATAGCGAGACTCTATCCCGACCTTTATGAAATTTATGTACTCTTAGAGACTTGTAGACATATGTCATGTACATAAAAGGTTGTACGACATTGTCGGCCTACGTTTTGAGTTTATAAAGGATCGTGTTGGCCTATTAGGCTCGTATGTCATGTGTTTGTGATTATGTAATAAGAAAGATACGTTACGTTGGTACTCGGTTGAGTAAGGTACTGGGTGCCCGTCGCGGCCCATCGGTTTGGGTCGTGACACTCATGAATGGTGACACCCCGATGTCGGGTTGTGTTGGTTTTAAATTCCGCAAATTGTACTGTTCACTGTAAGTCTAGATAACTCTATAAATCATGAAATGCCTATAGTGTCATGCATATGCGTATGAATGTCAATGCATAGGTCTGTACGTACATAACATCATCAAGCCTCTGAGGGCATCCCATCATATCATTTTATCCATTGTGGGCAATATCATCATCGTATCATCTCGGCCACTGTGAGCAAATCACCAACGTATACCAGCTGATCAGGTGGTGGTGCGTATATAACACCATAACCTTTCCCATATCCTATACATACACACACACACACACACACACACACACACACATATATATATATATATACACACGCATATATAATACTATCTGGTCATGGGTTAATGTACATGTATAAATGCATGAAATGCATATGAAATACGTTAATAAAATCTCTTGGTACGTCATAAGACCATTATGCCTCTGATTAATATCATGACACAATCTTTATCAACTAATGTATTTTCTGAGACCCATGAATAGAAGATGTAACAATGAGTCACATGGGAATTCAAGAACATAGGCACCTCTAACACTTCTATGAATGGAATCATTTAAGGAAGTTGTGCATTTGCTCGTTTTTTTTGTATCGTATGGATCATGCCAAAAGAAAGAAGAGATATCCTTAACATACCTGGAGTAGGGAAAAATCCGTATGATATTCTTGGAAAATATTGTACCATTACTGTACCATATCACGAACCACTTCAAGAAACATAATCCTAAGAAGTCATGCATGTCCTAGTAGGCACCGAGGGTTTCCAGGATATGGATCACGAAATATACTTAAAAATTTTCCTTTTTATGAAAGAAATTCACAGTTCCAATCTTGAACAGATATCCACGTGAGGTTAATCACATTGGGATGCTATAAAATATGATTATTAAAGTACAGTATCGCCCTCAGGTGGATCAAGAAAATCACTTCAAATATATCTCGATGCAACATAAGCCCTAGTGGCAATGTATTGCGTAAGAAGTTTCAAGTTATAAATGGAAGATTGTGGATAAACATTAAGGTGAATCGACAATGAATGGATAAAAGTTAAAAAGTATGGATGTGACTAGACAATCATTACTAAGATGAATAGTAATGAGGAAGTATTAAAGAACTTAGACTTATACATATATGATAAGCAACGAAAGAGTAACCTGGAGTTTGGTCGTAGACCTCAGTAACTATAAATCGAAGTAAGAGTCATGGTATAGTATGACCCAGCTAGATGCAGTAAAGTCATACGAATGGATAAACAGATCTATGAAATAAGATATAGCAATATTCATAAGTTCAACAAAGTATCGAGCAAAGAACTTCAAGTATACCCATAGATGCCCAGAGGGACATCTTGTCAGGCTCTGTATATATTTACAAAGTGAGGCCTAGAGATTGGCTAAAAGCTGGAGGGAAAAGGAAAGAAGAGTCGCATAAGGCGTACATACAAAGCCATGGTCATATAGGCTGCATGACAGGAGGTAGCAGCAGTTGCGAGATTAGAAAGATTTCGAACACAAGTCATGATATGAGCAAAACGACTAAAGAAGGGGGAATACCATAGACTTTGGATTTATTCACAAAGCAACTGCTTAAATGACAAGGAGAGTATTAAGGTATTCACAGAGCAACTTCTTAACGGTGATGTTACGCTTCGCAGTATTAAGTTACGACAGTGTTGCACCGAGCAGTATTACATTACAGTGATGTTATGCTTCGCAGTATTAAGTTACTACGATATTGCACCCTGTAGTATTGTACATTGAATTTGTCATAAAGTAATTGACATAAAGATATTTGGGGATTATAAGGATTATGCTATTTCAAACAGGTGATGAGTAAATTCTTGAAGGTGAGTGGGGAAGCAAGTCAAAGAAAATTAATTTTCGTCCAAGTTTGACATGTTGAGATAAAATACGGGCCGAGCGATAATATCTGATATTTATGGAGTAGTACCATACAAGGTACCATATGACCATGGTAGTAGGATATATAAAGTATATTAAAAATGAGTAGAATTTTATGTAATTTGTGATAATTCTTAATTACGTGGATAATTGGTTAATTTCCGGATAGCGGAATATTACCTAATTAATTAATTAGTTGGATAAGATTAGAAATCCCTACCTGATCTCCATGTGGAAGTAAGCCAAACCTTAAAGAAATGAATAAGAGTCATATCTTATTAGGTGACATATAGTTACACATTCCTACATTTCCAAGACTTTCTACATCAAAGACTTGTCAATTAAAGAAAGCAAAAAACGTAGCCATTCTTATAAGTCCTTCAACATTCCATTCTCAAAACACTTAGGATCAGATTTTATCCTTAATGCAAGATGATTTCTACAATTTCAACAATTCCAGCGAGAATTTTTAGAGTTTTAGCAACGGAGAAATTTTGCAGTTCTAACGGAGTACGGTGCAATCTTTTCCAAGAATATTATGCAGATTTTTCTCTACTCCAAGTATGTTAAGGCTAAGATCTTCCTTCATTTTGCATGATCTCGTCATTACACAAGTTTAATAACTAGGCATAATGAAAAATTCATATCCCGGAATTTACGTATATTTTGCTAGTCTCGCAAATTACGTATTTTTTTTCTAGTTTTGTAAGTTACAATATTCTTCTTATCAAGACTTCATATTCAATTGAGTATTGTTCTTCTTCCAGTCAAGAGAGCAGAGAATTTATATATACAGTATTAAAGTATTTTTATTACCATCGAGCTATAGTCGATAGGCAGACCCCTATTGGGCAACCTCTAATCAAATGGTAGGTTATATACCGATCCTACTGTGATTGAGCGCCTATGAGCGAGCCCTGTTGGTCGAGATACAGAGCCTAGTATGGCCGAGCGCCTATGAGCGAGCCTACTACGACAGAGCAGTTATATATATATATATATATATATATATATATATATATATATATATATATATATATATATATATATATAAACCGAGCCTTATAGGGCCGAACAACTATTTTACTTACTATATTGAGAGAGATGAGTCAGTATCAACAGGTAAGCATATCTTCAAATTATCTATGACTTCCAGCTACTTGCAGTTATTATGTTATTAGTTCAGTTTCAACTTTCAGTATATTGCCTTACATACTCAGTACATTATTTCGTACTGACGTCCCTTTTCTAGGGGCGCTACATTTCATGCGTGAAGGTTCAGACAGACAGACGGGTAGGCCTCTTCATTAAGTGGTGCCTGAGTTCAGCTTGATCGGTAAGCTCCATTCCTTTCGGAGTTTCTGGGTCTACAGCCTTATGTACATCTTGTATATATACCTATATATGTTATGAGTAGGTCGGAGAGCTGTTCCGATCACAGTATATCCATCAGTAAAGGCTTGTAGACATATCCTGTTAGTTAGTGTAGTATGTTGGGCTTTCAGGCCTTGTATGTATATTTGGTTGGTTTGTCAGCTATAATAATTATGACGGCCTTGTCGGCCAAGTTTTATATTAACATTTAGTCGGCATTCGCAGTCATCTTGCAATGTCACTGATAGCCAAAGTATGACATCATATGTTCAGAGTCCCTTAGTTGCAAGTTGGTACGCAAAGATAGGCGAGGCACTGGGTGCCAGTATCGCCCCCCAAGTTAGGGGCATGGCAAAAGTGGTATCAGAGTAGTTCTATCCTAGAGAGTCTACAACCTATGTCTAGTAGAGTCTTGTTTATGGGTGTGTCATGCACCACACTTATAAGCAGGAGGCTACAGGGCATTTAGGATTGTCACTCTTTCTTCTTACTCTAGATCGTGTGGTAGAGCTCACTTATAATAATTCAAATTCCGAAATTCTATTTTATTCGTAATAAGATAATACCTACATCCAGATAGAAGGTTGGGAAGAGAGATAGCTGTAGAAGAGCTGAGTCAGAGGAATTGGATTTTTGTATAATGCCTACGATAAGTAAATGTGAGGTCTTTGGCAAATCATGAGTGTACTGAAAGGTGTAAGCTTCCTGATAAGAAATCTTAAGGTAAGAATACCTATCCACCTTCATGGTGAAAGACAATAAGAGATTCAGAAGATAAGTACAAGTTTCAAGAAGCAAGATAAAGAAGGGTACGAGGCACCCAGTTAATGAAGGTTAACACTGTTTATAATTCAAGTAGAGGAACATAAGCTTTTTGAGTTATATTCAACAGTAACAGAGGTATGTACAATTGGTCACACCCATTTCAGTTATGCCATGTGGGGGCTAACATGTATAGTTAAGAGAATGACAGGATATCAAGATCCGGCTAGGGTTAGGGTAACCCAAATTGGTAAATGGATTGCTTATGGTAGTTGACATTGCCGAAGGATATTGTAAATGTGCTAATATATCTCCTTGTGAAACACTCAAATGATGTACTCAAGAATATTACAATTAGATGTGAATACTAGCATAAAAAAATCAGAAGATAGGCACTGAATGCCTGGATGGGATAAATATTACCTTAGTGTGACTCTCGTCCCTAATAGAGTGAGGACATTGAGCAACCCGAAGAGCCGATGAATGAAGCAAGGAGAGCTAAAAGCGAAAGAATGTCGTGTTGAAGTTTTCACAAGAAAAGGGATATGCAGAAATATTAGCAGAGTAATGAGAAGAGATATAAAGAAGCATTATGGATAAGGTGTGATATATGGATAATGATGGTAGGAAAAAAAAAGAAAAGAAAGAAATGACAGTATTACAAAATCTAGTCAAGTGAATGAAGAAAGAGAAAAATGGTGATGGGCCTTAAGACAACAAAAGAGTATAGGTTATATAGTCACATCCTCTTTTCGAGAAATAAGTTCGCAACTATAACATGATTAACAGAAGGAAAAGTTAGACCCAAGAGTAATAGAAATCAGTATGGACTAGTGAATAAGATAAACTAAACATGAATGAACTAAGTGATTTGATAATAGTCAGCATCATGAGAATTTTAGATTTGCGTTCCGACAATGATAGAATAAACAACAAAAGAAGATTCATGATGAATTCCGAGAATGGTCGTTCAGGAAGACGCTTCCCTAAAGCAAGCAATGTGAGCTAAGTTAATCTCAAGGGACTGTAGGTGCTAGTTACACTAAGTGCCACCCTCGCGAGTACGAAATTTTGTTTTCTTGGTATAGAAGGATTACCGCAAGGCGAGTAAGGGTCATCGATGTTGTGAGAAGATGCCAAGGATGAAAATGTAAAACATCTATAGGTTGATCGTCGTAGTGATAAATCTTAGTACTCTCCTAAAGGAGGGAATATGGAGTGATGTGGCATTAAGTTAGAATTAAGTGGTTATAGAAACAATGGAATGGTAAAGGAAGAATGCGATAAAAAATGAGAAAGGGATGAGATTACACATATTTAAATCCTACAGATATGCTACGATTCCGGAATATTATGCAAATGCGACGTTAAGGAGAAGAAGTAAGGGTTCCTGCCTGAGATGTTATTGATAATTAAGGAGCTAGTGCGAGACATAAGTTAAGACAATGGAAATAGCCCATGAAAGATTTCGCGGAATATTGACATGAGAATAGGCCAACGAATAGTTAGTAGTTTATTCAGGAAGAGCCTAGTTATGGCTAGTCAAGAGGATACAGACAAGACAACAGGTCGTGCAAGATAAAGATAGTAAAACCCAATATAGTGAATTCATCCCCACAGTTATGACATTGTAATACTGTAGATAAAGGATGATGCTCGTGCCTTCGAATGAGTAATGATTTGAAGAGGATTTCATGAATTGTACGAAATTAAAATACCCACGTGAGGTGAATCACGTTGGGATGCTATAAAATATGATTATTGAAGTACAGTATTGCCCCCAGGTGGATCAGGAAAATCACTTCAAATATTCCTCGATGCAATATAAGCCCTAGTGGCAATGTATTACGTAAGAAGTTTCAAGTTATCAATGGAAGATTGTGGATAAACATTAAAGTGACTTGACTATGAATGGATAAAAGTTAAAAAGTACGAACGAGATTAGACAATCATTCCTAAGATGAACAGTAATGAGGAAGTATTAAAGAACTTAGACTTATACATATATGATAAGCAGCGAAAGAGTAACCTGGAGTTTGGTCGTAGATCTCAGTAACTATAAATCGAAGTAAGATTCATGGTATAGTATGACCCAACTAGATGCAATAAATTCGTACGAATAGATAATCAGATCTATCATATAAGATATAGCAATATTCATAAGTTCAACAAAGTATTGAGCAAAGAACTTCAAGTATACCCATCGATGCCCAGAGGGATATCTTGTCAAGCTCTGTATATATTTACAAAGTGAAACCTAGAGATTGGCTAAAAGCTGGAGGGAAAAGGAAAGAAGAGTCGCATAAGGCGCACATACAAAGCCACGGTCATACAAGCTGCATGACAAGAGGTAGCAGCAGTTGCGAAATTAGAAAGATTTCAAACACAAGTCACGATATGAGCAAAAAGACTAAAGGGGGGGGATACCATAGACTTTGGATTTATTCACCAAGCAACTGCTTAAATGGCTAGGAGAGTATTAAGGTATTCACAAGAGCTATAAGTTATGAAAATGATAAGTGCATCAGTCAACATTCGAGGACAAATGTTCCAAAGGTGGAATAATGTTACACCCCGCAGTATTATGTCGTTGTTATGCTCTGCAATAATATATAACGATGATGTTACCCTCTACAGTAATATATTACGATGATGTTACGCTTCGCCGTATTAAGTTATGACAGTGTTTCACCTAGCAGTATTACATTATGGTGATGTTACACTTCGCAGTATTAAGTTACGACAGTGTTGCATCCAGTAGTATTACATTACGATGATGTTACACTTCGCAGTATTAAGTTACGATGATGTTTCACCCTGTAGTATTGTACGTTGAATTTGTCGTAAAGTAATTGACATCAGTCCAAGGAGAAGATAATTCGGGGATTATAAGGATTATGTTATTTCAAACAAGTGATGAGTAAATTCGTGAAAGTGAAAGGGAAATCAAGTCAAATAAAATTAATTTTCGTCCAAGTTTGGTATGTTGAGATAAAATACGGGCCGAGCGATAATACCAGATATTTATGGAGTAATACCATTCAAGGTACCATATGACCATGGTAGTAGGATGTATAAATTATATTAAAAATGAGTAGAATTTTAAATAATTTGAGATAATTCTTAATTATGCGGGTAATTGGTTAATTATCGGATAGCGGGATATTGCCTAATTAATTAATTAGTTGGATAAGATTAGAAATCCCTACCCCATCCCCATGTGGCAGTAAGACAAACTTTAAAGAAATGACTAAGAGTCATTTCTTACTAGGTGGCATTTAGTTACACATTCCTACATTTCCAAGACTTTCCACATCAAAGACTTGTCAATTAAAGAAAGCGAAAAACGTAGCCATTCTTATAAATCCTTCAACATTCCATTCTCAAAACAATTAAGATCTTATTTTATCCTTAATGCAACGCGATTCTACAATTTCAACAATTCCAGTGAGAATTTTTAGATTTTAGCAACAAAGAAATTTTGCGGTTCTAACGGAGTACGGTGCAATCTTTCCACGAATATTATACAGATTTTTTCCTACTCCAGGTATGATAAGGCTAAGCTCTTCCTTCATTTTGCATGATCTTGTCATTACACAAGTTTGATAACGAGGCATAAAGAAAAATTCATATCCCGGAATATACGTATATTTTTCTAGTTTTGTAAGTTACAATATTCTCCTTATCGGGACTTCATATTCAATTGAGTATTGTTCTTCTTCCAGTCAAGAGAGCAGAAAATTTATATATACAATATTAAAGTGTTTTTATTACCATCGAGCTATAATCGATGGGCAGGCCCATATTGGGAAACCTCTGATCAGATGATAAGTTGTATACCGATCCTACTGTGGCCGAGCGCCTATGAGCGAGCCTAGTTGGTCGAGATACAGAGCCTAGTATGGTTGAGCACCTATGAGCTAGCCTACTACGGTAGAGCAATTATATATATATATATATATATACCGAGCCCTATAGGGTCGAACAACTATTTTAGTCATTATATTGAGAGACCTGAGTCAGTATCAGCAGGTAAGCATATCTTCAAATTATCTTTGACTTCCAACTACTTGCAGTTATTATATTATCAGTTCAGTTTCAGCTTTCAATATATTGCCTTACATACTCGGTACATTATTTCATACTGACGTCCCTTTTCTGGGGCCGCTGCATTTCATGCGTTCAAGGTCAGACAAACAGACGGGTAGGCCTCTTTATTAAGTGTTTCCCAAGTTCAGCTTGATCGGTAAGCTCCATGCCTTTCGGAGTTTATGTGTCTACAGCCTTATGTACATCTTGTATATATACGTATATATGTTATGAGTAGGTCGGAGAGCTGTTCCGATCACAGTATATCCATCAGTAAAGGCTTGTAGACATATTGTGTTAGTTAGTGTAGTATGTTGGGCTTTCAGGCCTTGTATGTATATTTGGTTGGTTTGTCAGCTATAATAATTATGACGGCCTTGTCGGCCAAGTTTTATATTAACATTTAGTCGGCATTCGCAGTCATCTTGCAATGTCGCTGATAGCCAAAGTATGACATCATATGTTCAGAGTCCCTTAGTTGCAAGTTGGTACACAAATATAGGTGAGGCACTGGGTGCCGGTCTCGCCCCCCAAGTTCGGGGCGTGACAAGAGCTGTCAATTGGATAAGAAACTGAAGAGTCCAAAGAAGTAGAAGTAGATGCGCAACTGACTTGCAACCAATAAGATCAGATCGATCAAGAATATCTCGAGCATACTTAGCTTGAGAAAGATGAAGACCTGTAGAAGTGCGAGAAATACGAACTCCTAGAAAAAAATGAAGATCTCCAAGATCATTAATAGAAAATTCAACATGTAGCATGTCAGAAAACCATGATAACAACGAAGAATCTGACCCTGTAAGGATAATATCATCCACATAAAGGGGAAGATATAAATATCGTTCTCCAGATTTATAAACAAATAAGGAGCTATCGCCTTGACTGTTAGAAAATCCATGAGAGATAAGAAAGTGGCCAAAGCGAGCAAACCAAGACCCAGGAGCCTGCTTAAGACCATAGAGAGCCTTATGAGTCTTACCAATATGATGGGGATAGTGAGAATCCTGAAAGCTTTGTGGCTGCTCCATATAAACAGTCCTAGTTAGTAAACCATTAAGAAATGCATTTTTAATGTCAAACTGACGAATATGCCATCCACGAGATAAGGAAATAGAAAGAACCAGTCTAACAGTAGCAGGACAAACCACCGAACTAAATGTCTCACCATAGTCCATACCATAAGACGGTGTATATCCCTTAGCTACTAAACGTGCCTTACAACGATCAAGAGATCCATCAATTTTTTGCTTAACTCGATATACCCATTTACAACCAACCACAACGATATTTGGAGGGCTAGGAATAAGAGACCATGTACAATTAGCTAGAAGAGCATTAAACTCATCATCCATAGCATCACGCCGACGAGAACCCTTAACCGCAGAACTATAACAAGATGGATCAACAGATAATTAAAATAAAGACTGAGCAAGTAAAGCATACTTCTAACTAGGTTTGACAACACCAACTTTTGACCTGGTAACCATATGATGAGAAGAAGGTGGCAATAATGAAGTTGGAGGCGCAGAGGAAATTGATGTAGAATGATTAGGAGATATAGGTATAGATAGTGTGGAACTAGACGAAGATAGTAGGGAAGAACTCTTAGGAGTAATAGAAGAATGGTCAAGCAAAACCTAAGACGTATGAGGATCAAAAACATCTTAAGAGGGAGCACTAGAGTGTACTGCAGTAGGTGATACAATGCGAGAGGACTAAGGCAATGAGGTATGACAAGTGAGGAAGAAAAATTAAGGAAAGAAGGAAGAAAATGTGGTGTGGTACAGGGAAAGCAATGTTCGACAAACCGAACAAATTGAATTGTATAAACACATTGAATATCAAGACAGAGTCATCGATATCCTTTGTGATTGGAACTATATCTAATAAAGATACATGGAATGAGGGATTATCTAGTTTGTGAATTCGATAAGGGCGCACATTAGGGTAACAGAGGCATCCAAATGGACGTAGAATAAAGTAGATGGGATCAATCCCAAAAAGAATACGAAAGGGAGAGGAATAATTGAATAAGGGAGTCGGTGGCCGATTTATCAAGTGTGTGGCTGTTTGAAAAGCCTCATCCCAAAGATTTAGCGGAGCTTTGACATGATAAATGAGAGTACGAGCCATATCAGCGAAATGACGATATTTGCGATTAGCTACACCATTTTGTTATGGTGTGTGAGGACAAGAGTGCTGAAAAATAATACCATTACTAGAAAGAAATGTTAGAAATTATGCACTAGCGAATTCCACCATCAGAACGAAAATATTTGATAGAAGTAGAAAATTGCTTTTCCACAAGAGCTTTAAATGCACAAAAGCAATAAAAAACTTCACTTTTATTCCGCAATGGATATAACCATAAATACTTGGAGAAGTCATCAATAAAAATAACATAATATCAAAATCAAGTAATAGAGGGAACAAGTGACATCCATACATCAAAGTGAATCAACTTTAACACATGAAAAAGAAGTACTAATAGAAAATGGTAATGTAGAATGATTAGAAGTCAAACAAGAATTACATAAAGATTGACCCAAGGTTTGTATATTTAAATAAATAAAATTAGTAGACCTAAATGATACAAGGACTCTAGATCCTAGTTGACCAAGTCAAGCATGCCAAATTGATGCAGGAACCAAGGAGACAGCTAGGGCTTCTGATGAAGAGGAAGACAGCAGGTTGAAAAAATGGATAGAGAGGCCCATCATTGTGGTGTTTGTGGAGGATTTTCCCCGTATGCAAATCCTTCACAACAAAACCCCCAAAAAAATTCAATTGATCAAATATTATCTTTGGTAAACTGACGAAAAGAAAATAACTTTTACGAAGTAGTTGAACACATAAGACAGAGGGCAAAGAAAAAGTATGTGACAATATGGTCAAGGAGGAAGAACCAATAGAATGAATAGGAACTGATTCAGCATTGCCAACAAGTATAGAATTATTAAAAGTAGGAGTAGGAGAAGAAATATTACCTTGTTCAAAAGATATGTCTGAGGTCGCTCCTGAATTCAAGTACCAATTCTTGTCAATCGGGGAATGGAGAGATAAGGTTGTCAAGTGTGCGTAAGCTGCGGTGGGACAAAATGAATAATTATGACGATGCGGTCAAGAGATAGTTATATGGCCAGTCCATAGGAGTAGTCGGGTTCGACATGGCAAATGGAGGCATCTGAATAGGAGAAGCACCAAGAACACCCTTATCGTATCCATGAGTAACTATGAATTGTTGCCGAACAATATGCTGATAAGGACCTCCATAAGAATGTTGAAAAGGAGAACCACGACCTCGTCAACCAGAGCCACGACCATGACCAAATTGCCTATGATGATAGTTTCACTAACGACCAAAGTTACCACGACCAGAAGATGGATCAACGGGAGAATATGAAGTAACATCAGAAGATAAACCAGCTAACAAAGCGGTAGGCATAAGAGCAGAGGCCACATCATTTGTAGGTAGAGTGCGCACATCGTGGGTAATGAGCATAGTCCACAACTCTGCAAAAGTTAGAGGAGGGCGTATATTTGAAGCCATAACAATAAATGATTCATAAGAGACAAGAAAGCCATTCAAAACACAATGTACTAATTCAGGTCCACACCATGGCTGATAGAATGAAGGCAATTGGCAAATTCACATATCTTTGCCATGTACGAATCAATAGATAAGTCTCCTTTTTTAAATGTCTGAAGACTATGTTTGTACTGTATCTCACGGGCAATATACTAATGAAGAAAATGTATTTTAAGTCTAGACCAAGCATCAACAGTAGTAGAGAAATCATAGAGTAAAGGAATGAGATCAAAATGTATAGTAGCATGAATCCAAGTAATAATAAGACGGTCAACCTTACGCCACATTAGAACCATCAATATAGCAAAAGAGATCATACATCTCCAACACCAGTTGAAGTAAGTGAGTACACTTCAAATAATAAGTTTGGTGCAACGTGTCAGGGACAAAATCCTTTATATGAACTCAGAAAGGGATTGTAGATCCCATCATGTAAAAGCAGAATAATGCTAATCCAAGAAGAATCACGTTGCACCAAAATAATGGAAGTACCAAAGCAAATTAAATATAATTTCAATAAATATATTACCCAACTAATAACACCCAATCAATAACAATAAAATAATGGCAGTTCTTAAACTCAATTGATGTAATCGCTAGAGTTTGTCCACTGTCAATGGTGACAAAAATATTTCGATAGAGGAAAACACACTTCAAAGTCAATGTGAATAAGCAAATTTGATGAAGAATAAGAAGAAATTGTTAACAATCTAAGCCAACCAAAGCCGACGAAGTGCCCGTAGCAATAGAGAACGTAGAAGAACAACAATACATTAATGGGAAGATGAAGTCGTCGTAGAGAGAGACACCGGACGATGACTAGATTAATACTCAGGATCACCATTTGTATATGATACCATGATAGAATTGGTACAAATAATGTGCTTACCCTAAATATGGTAAGAGTTTTGTATTTACAACTTGTCCTCTATACAAGAATATAAGCATATTTGTACAACTCTCTAATGGAGTGTAAATAAATACCAGAGTAATAGTATAATACTATTCCTATTCTAACATGTTCAATACAATGTTTATAGTGTTGATGAGCACTAACTAATCGATAGCTCATACACACATGTCCACTAACCAACTAACTACTTTAACTAACTTTTGAACTAACTTTAAAGCACCCAAAACTTCTATTATACATACTTTGATACCCTATATCCTAAGACTCTCCCTCAAACTGGAGGATGGAAAGCATTGCACACTCCTAGCTTGGAAAGAAGAAAAGAGTCTCGAGCAATACCAAGTCCTTCGTCATAAGATCAGCCAACCGAAGCTTTGTTGAAATGTGATGAGGTGCGATCAGACCATTTTTGATTTTTTTCCAGACAAAATGACAATCTATCTCGATGTGTTTTGTCCTCTCATGAAAAATGGGATTTTCTGATATTTGAAGAGTAGCTTTGC
The DNA here is from genome assembly GCF_000715075.1 of Nicotiana tabacum. Lineage (NCBI taxonomy): Eukaryota > Viridiplantae > Streptophyta > Magnoliopsida > Solanales > Solanaceae > Nicotiana > Nicotiana tabacum. The sequence continues at coordinate 144,965,629 of NC_134082.1, forward strand.
TATCACAATAAAGGTCAACTATTTAATGCATTGCAATATTTAATTCCTGCAATAATCTAACTAGCCAAGTGATCTCAACTACTACTGGCAAGACTTCTGTATTCAGCTTCAGCTGAACTTCGACTCACTATGTTGTAACATCCCAGTCTGTTAGTGATATTGTCCGCTCTGGGCCTAGGCCCTCACGAGTTTAAAATGCGTCGCTAGGATCTAAGGCTTGTTAACTTATATACCCAGTATCACTCTTGTATTTTGCCGATGTGGGACTCTATCTAAAGTCCGGGATGTTATATACACTCCCTCTTATGGACTCAACGTCCTCGCTGAGGTTTGGCCTACTACATAGGATTCGACTAGACTCAGCACTGAGGTTTTCCCCAACTAATCGGAATTTGCCTAAACTCAGTTGAACTCTGACTAACCATCGGCATGACTAAAACAAGAGTGGCTCTGATATCATTTGTTACAGCCCAGCCCGCTAGTGATATTGTCCACTCTAGACCTAGGCCCTCACGAGTATAAAATACATCGCTAGGGTCTAAGGCTTGTTAACTTATATACCTAGTATCACTCTTGTGTTTTGCCGATGTGAGACTCTTTCTAAAGTACGGGGTGTTATATGTCTGCTGCTTCTTGGACTTCCAAGATAATAAGGAATCCCTCAGTTTTATAACATATTTGTGATCGAACATTGTGTATTTGGGCATACTGCCCAATCAGAAACACAACAGGTAGAAAGATGAGAAATAAGCCCTTTTTGAGAAAGATACCAAGACCAGGTAAATCTTTGATATACCTGACCAGTATACGGCAAAATCGGAGGTCCCAATTTTCCGCCATCATGATGCCTCATCGGCACGTTTTCAAAGGCTCGAGGCTATGGTCGGGATTCACCCCCGAGAGGATATCGACGCCCGACCTCGGTGCATTATTAATGCTGCACTGTGGGCCGGTCCCGAACCGGACCGGACCGGGCCCGCGGTCTTAACGGGCCTGGTGGGCCGGTCCTGGTGGTCTCTTAAAGCCCGTGGCGGGCTGGTCTTGTTTTGTAAGCCCACGAGCCCGGGACCGTTTAGCCCGGGACCGGCAGGCGGACCTGGTCCGGGCCTAACGGCTATAATTTTAAATTTTTTTTTTTTAAAAAAACAGCCCAACGGCCATATTTAAAAAGTAGTCGTTTGGGGTTTTTTTGACCGTTTGGTAGTTTAGAAAATGGCTATTTAGCCCCCAAACTTTATATAATTACACTTTTCCTCATTTTTCAATTATAAATACCCCCTCATTATTTCATTTTTATTCACCAATTTATCAATATCTCTCAATCTCTCAACTACAATTACTTAATCTATTGTTAAAATTTCGTGAAAAATTGTGAAGTTGTTGAATTGAATTTTTCAAGTGTTCAACGATTTTCAATTTTTAAGAAGTTGTTCGGCAATCCGATAAACTCGTTTCAACTCTTACGTTTTAAGAATATATTTTTGTGTGGTTTAGATTGCATAATTATAATTAATATGACATTTTCTTTGAAAAAAATGTTTGGTAAAGGAAAAGATAAAACCGGTGAAAGTAGTGGCCAACCAACTACCCTTCCCCCGGCTCCCCGACCTAGAAAAGATAAGCAAGTTGAAAGTAGTCGCCAACCTAGACGTCCTCCTCCTTCTTTAATTCTTGATAGTGATCACCCTTGTTTTCAATTTACCGATAGTGAATTTTACCATAATGTTGCACCGGGTGAAAGATTAGATAATGAAATTATGAATGCTCTTTATCCTAATGAAACCATCTTAGAAAATAATGAGGAAAATGAGGATGATGATGAAACCTAAGAACCGTATTTAGATGATACACCTACTAGTCCTCTTAATAACCCAACTGATGCACCGGTCGACCCACCTGTAGAAACTCATACTTTTAATAGAGAACCTGCTAAATGCCTAGAAACATCATTAGTTTGGAATTTTTTTACTCAAGTAAGAGAACAAAATAAAGCTAAGTGTAAAACTTGTGGGAAATTAATGTCGCATAATTATACTGGAGACCGTAGCGGCACGGGTAGTTTGACTAGGCACATAAAAACACACCCTAGAGATAAGGCTAGATTTTTTCAAATGAAAGCGCAGCTAGAGGGGACAAGTGTAGATTCTGCGGTTAACCCTAGTACAGGTTCAAATCTAGTTCAACCAGGAATTAACACTGTCACCGGAGGTATTTTATATTACGATCCAAATAGAGATCGTGAAGAATTAGCAAAGATGATTACTGTTATGTGCTTACCTTATACTTTTGCTTCTAATCCTAATTGGGTTCATTATATTAGAAGAGTTTTTAATCCTACTTATAAAGGTTGGCCTCGCGCAACAGTTAAGAGTGATATTTATAAATTCAAACATGAATATGAACAATATTTGCGGTATTTATTTACTCATATACCTAATCGGATTTCTATTACTACTGATATTGGTAGAAGTGGTAATGATTGTGATTATCTAACTGTTACAAGTCATTGGATAGATGAGGAATGGATAATGCAAAAACGCATAATTGCATATAGAATAATTAATTCGCGTCACACAAGTAAGTTTATAGCTAACACTGTTGCAGATATTTGTAGATATTTTTGCTTTAGCGATAAAATAATGGCAATTTCAATGGATAATGCTTCTAGTAACACCAGTGCTATAGGCATGCTTACAACAACACTAAATCCTGCATTTACTAATATTTTCCATGTTAGATGTATTTGTCATATTTATTCATTTAATTGTCGGTGATGGTATGCGAATTTTAAACATAGAAATTGAAAAGGTTAGAATGGCTCTTAATTGGCTTTTTTATTCAAACCGTAGAAGTAGACTTAGAGAGTATTTTAAAAAATGTGATGAATATGGCCTTAGAGAAAGAAAGGTTCCTAAACCTTGCCCGACTAGATGGAATTGTATGTACGAAAGTTTAGTAGTTGCCTATGAATATAGAAACCCAATTAATGCAACATTTAATTCTCGGGTAGGTGGTGAGGATGATGATGAAATGCTTACTACTCAAGATTGGACGAATGTTAAAATTCTTTTAGATTTTTTAGAACATTTTCAAATTGCTACAAATGCATTTTCTGGGCAATATTATCCTACTATTTCAAACTATTTAGTTTATATTGCAGCACTATGTGATTTGTTTGTTGAATTTGGTGAGGGTGGGGACATTTATGAACTTGCTATAAATGAAATGAAACAAAAGTTTAAAAAATATTTTTTTCCTATCCCTCCTATTTATGGTCTTGCTGCAATGCTAAATCCTACAATGAAATTGGGAGGTCCTTATTTTTGGTATTCAAATATTTATAAGGCTTTAGATATTTCAAATGAGGAAATTGCTACACTTGCAGATGCAAAAGCTTCAATTAAAATTAATGCTCAAACAATTTATAATGCTTATCAACTTACCTTAGAGCATGCTAGGCCAACTATTCCAACCCCTACTTCGTCTAGCTCACAATCGTCTAAAAGAGTTGCGGGCTTAAAAGCTCTTAAATCTTGGACGGAGTTCAGGGGTTCTCAAGGTGATAATTATGATGAAACTTCACATCTAAATGAGCTTCAAGTTTATTTGTCTCAGGTACTTGAAAAGGAGAATCCAGACGGCTCTTTTGATCTTTTGGAATGGTGGAAGGCAAGGGAAAAACATTTTCCGGTTCTTGCAAGGATGGCTCGGGATATTTTATCAATTCAAGCTTCAACTGTTGCATCAGAGAGCACTTTCAGTCAAGCAAGACTGCAAATAGGTGATCATAGAGCGTCTATGAGGGATAACTTGGAAAAATCAGTACTGTTTAGAGATTGGATCCGCTCGGAAAGAAGAAACTTTTGAATTGCAGAAGCACAACCGGCGATAGATGAAGCTTATGAAGAAATGATAGCGGAACTTGCGGGAGGATTCGGCTTTGCCCGGAAGTGGTGATGAACAAGCTTCTTTTCCACCACCACCAACGCAACCTCCTCCGAACCTTGAAGGATTTATGAGATTTGTTAGAGATAATACATAGACTAATATGTAACTTGTATTTTGGCACATCTTCCTTAGTTTTTTTCCTTCTAATGGTGGTATTAGTACCTTGTTGTGCTCATTCCATTGGGGGAAGGATGACTAAGAAAGATATGTCATTTTTGGTAATAAAATTTATTGCTTCTACCCTTGAATATCTTTTCGCAATATTTCTTTGTCTTTACTTAGAATTATTTATAAGCTACAATATATACATAAGATACAATATATATACTACAAGAAAATATATAAGAGAATATATATACATAAGATACAATATATATACTACAAGAAAATATATTATGCGAATATATATACATAAGATACAATATATATACTACAAGAAAATATATTATGCGAATATATATACATAAGATACAATATATATACTACAAGAAAATATATAAGAGAATATATATACATAAGATACAATATATATACTACAAGACAATATATTATGCGAATATATATACATAAGATACAATATATATACTACAAGAAAATATATTATGCGAATATATATACATAAGATACAATATATATACTACAAGAAAATATATTATGCGAATATATATACATAAGATACAATATATATACTACAAGAAAATATATAAGAGAATATATATACATAAGATACAATATATATACTACAAGAAAATATATAAGAGAATATATATACATAAGATACAATATATATACTACAAGACAATATATTATGCGAATATATATACATAAGATACAATATATATACTACAAGAAAATATATAAGAGAATATATATACATAAGATACAATATATATACTACAAGACAATATATTATGCGAATATATATACATAAGATACAATATATATACTACAAGACAATATATTATGCGAATATATATACATAAGATACAATATATATACTACAAGAAAATATATAAGAGAATATATATACATAAGATACAATATATATACTACAAGAAAATATATTATGCGAATATATATACATAAGATACAATATATATACTACAAGACAATATATTATGCATGACAATTTAGTGTTTTACTATTGTTTTGTTATTTTTCTTTTTCGTCAAGCACATTAATAATTAGATCTACATATATACTACATATATATTTTTAATATAGCCATGATACTACAAGAAATTGCCTTAAAAAAAACCGCTAGGCCCGCGAAGCCCACGATCCCGGCCCGTTAAGCCCAGGACCATGTGGGCTTAGGTCCGTCACGGGCCGGTTCCACCCGTTGAGCCCACGAAGCCCGGGACCGCCAGAGCCCAGACCTACGAAGCCCGGCCCGTTAGGCCCACGAAGGCCCGGGCCCGGCCCAGAATACAGCACTAGTCCTATATCCTTTCCATACTCTGTGATGTTTAGTTTTTGACTAAGCTCAATAGAAGTAAAGGCAGGTTTGGCTGCAACTAGTTCTGTGGTGGAGATCAACTCTAGTGCGTATTTTCTCTGGTTTAATAACATCCCCTTATCTGATCTCATCACTTCTATGCCTAAGAAATATATGAGTTCGCCCAAATCTTTGACTTTAAACTAATTGTGTAATGTACTCTTGGCCTCTTCCACAAGGGACATATTTCTACCAGTGATTAAGATATCACACTACTAAAAACTTAGGCTTTAGCGACAGACAAATTCTGTAGCTAAACAGAAAAATTTGTCACTAATATCATTTAGCAACGGATTATCAAGAACTTCTGTTAGCTACGAGTGTTTTTGTGAAAGATTAACGATGATGTTCGCGGCTAATTTTAGTTTTTTTGGTAGTGTCAGAAACATATACCAAGATAAAACAATGTCATGTGTTGTCTACATAGTGAATAAAGAGTGATCATATGCATTATGTTGATATCCTGCTCTTACTAATGCATCTGTGAGCTTAATATTCCACTGTCTTAGAGCTTGCTTCAGGCCATAAAGTGATTTTAATAATCTGCAAACATTATTCTCCCCTATCTTTGGAAACCCTATGGCAAAACAATGTATACCTCCTCATAAATATCACCTTGTAGGAATACAATATTGACATCCATTTGGTAGAGGATCCATCCCTTTAAGGCTCTTATGATAAGGAAAGTTCTCACAGTTACTATTTTGGCAACTGGTGAGAATGTCTCATGATCGTCCAACCCTTCTTGTTGGGTGTATCCTTTTGCTACTAGTTTTGTGTTAAATATTTTACTCTCTCCATTTGATTTATATTTGATCTTAAACACCCACTTTGAACCAATTGGTTCCTTCCCTTCTGGCAAGTCTACCACTTCCAAAGTGTGATTTTCTTCTAGTGATATAATCTCTTAGTCCATAGCTTCTATCCATCTTGGATCATGTGAAGCTTCTTTAAAAAATTGTAGTTCAATTAAAACTGAGAAGACACTGAGATATGACTGATATGCAGGAGATAGGTGATCATAGGAGATGGCATTAGAGGTGGAGTAGGCATTATTAGTGTGTGTCTTAGTAGTAGTGATGTAGTCCTTAAGCCACATAGAGAGTTTTCCTTGCCGACTAGATTTCCTAGTCTCTACTTCTGCAGATGATAGTTGCGGATGCATCTCCATTGTTCCTGATTCTTCTAGTGTATGCAAGAGAGGTTCCTGAACTTCTGTTGTTTCGACTTCTTGTACAGGAATAGGATTCTCATTCATTGGGATTGTAGTCTCATGTTCTCCACCAGATCCTACATGGTCTATAACTATTTCATCAATGCATTCTCCACTTCTGTAGTAGTATTTTCATCAATTGGCAACTACATATCCTAGGGTGTCATTGGAATCATAGTTGCATGTGGTTGCTACACACCTCCTTCTACAAATGAATGTTGGGAAGTGAATAGGTCCTCTGAACCATCTGAGTTTGTAGTTCTTTTAAAAGGAAAATCCTACTTTTTAAACACCACATCTCTACTAACAAATATATTCTTATTCTCTAGATCATACAGCCTATAACACTTTTCTATTTCTGTGTATCCAATAAGAACAACCCTTCTAGCCCTGACTGTGAACTTGTCACATTTAGGCAGGTTACTTTTATAACATAAGCACCCAAACACCCTTAAGTGATCTATCTTGGCTGGCTTTCCAGCAATAACTCATAAGGTGATCATCCTTGCAATACACTAGCGGGTAGTTTGTTTATCAAGTACACTGTAGCTCTTACATAATCACCGCAGAACTTCCAAAGGATTGAGCTTTGAAATTTTAAGGCTCTTGAAACCTTTAAGATACGCATATGCTTTCGTTGAACCACCCCATTTTGTTGACAAAAATCAGTACTCTGGTGTATGATCCCTAAAGAAGTAAACAAGGTATTGCATTAAGAGTTGAAGAACTAAGTACCATTATCTGAACTAACAACCTTCACAGTGGCTTCAAACTGAGTGTTTATCATTGCAAGGAAGTTCTTTATTACAACAATTACTTCACATTTGGATTGTATTAAGCATTCCTAAGTAAACCTGCTATAGTCATCTACTATTGTAACAAAAGAAAGCTTCCTATCATATGTAGGTACCTTATGAGGTCCTCAAACATCCATGTTTACAAGCTGAAAACAACCACTTCACCTGGTGCTACTAACATGAAATTGAAATCGACATTGCTTTGCTAAAGGGCACAACTCACAATTTTCCTGCTCTCTAGCATGTATCTTATTCTTTAATTCTAAAATATGCTGCATAGATTTTGTTGATGAATGACCTAGTCTCAAATGCCATAGTGTTGTTTCTTCATTTTCCTTCAGAAAACTTGTTGCTGCTATTGATAAATTCTCCTTTAACAATTAAAATCCATTGTTTTCTCTATCAATCCCCATCACCTTGCAATTGTAGAGCCACTGGAATATACAAAAATCAGGGTAAAAGCCAACTGAGCAACATAACTATCTAGTGAGTTTTGATACTGATAATAGGTTGAATTTAAAATTTGGCACATACAGAACACATTCAATAATTGTAACCCTTTGTATATTTGGATTAGGTATGGATGCGTTAAATGAGTATTCATGTGACCTTTTAGCCATATGAAGTCCTATCGGAATAATTATGGATGAAAATAGTGTTTTGGAATCAAGATGGAGAGTGAGGTGCTTAAAATTCGATAGAATCGACTAAGATTATGAAAGGTTTGTCTTACAGCCTTAGACAATGCAAGGCCATGAAAACTCACAGCCTTAGATAGTACAAGGAACTGTCTAGGGCATTAACCTTAGCACCCCTGACAGTGCAAGGCACTGCCCAGGGCATTAACCTTAGTGCCCCTAACAGTGCAAAGTCCTGTAATTTTGGCACCTCTGATGGGGCCTTGCACTGTTATTTGGCACCTCTGATGGGGCCTTGCATTGTTATTATGGCACCTTGCACTGTTATTTTGGTGACTATTATGATGCCCCATGCCAACGATATTTATCCGAGCTACTTATATTTCCTCCTCAAGTTTTGGACGTGTACACTTATTTAAACCCTACCTCGTTCACTACAGCCCCAAACACAAAATTTGCTCTAGAAAGAGGAGCTCCCAAGAACACAACTTCCTCCAAGGTCCCTCCATCATCCAAGGTAACTTCTAATGATGATTTTAAGTTAATTTCAATTCCCAACACCTTATTAATATGGGTAAATCCTTCACATCATTAGATATTCGATCGAGATACTATTATTGAGAAACAAAACCCTAGAACTCAAATTCAAGTGAATTAAACTTCAATAAGGTAATGCTTATGCTCCCTAATCATTTATAACTATGAATTAATGCGTTTTGGGGAGAAAAGTAGATGGTTTTGATAAAGGGAATCAAATGAACTATGTTAGGGTTTTGGGTTGTTGACTTGAGATTGTTATAATCATTTGGGAGATGAGAAATGGTTTTAGTTACATCTATATGGGATTGTAGAATCACCTAGAAGTAATAGAATAAGAATTAGGTGAAAAAATACCATTAATAAGGGCTATAAGGCTTTACACCTATAAGGTGTTTAATAAAATCCTTAAAATATCAAAACGTGAGCGGTAGTGCTAATATTGGTTCTTCTTGATATATTTCCATAGATTATCGTGGAAGAGGCAACGAATATTGTGGTACGCTTAAAGGGGTAGAGTCAAGGTATGTGAGACTAAGTCTCTATGTTTGGGAATGTTAATGATTCTCCCTACACTATATTTCTTTTATAACGTTACTAATTGCCTCACAAATATAGTTAAGATCAGTTTTATTGAATAGTGGCAGAACTTCTATTCTCTTGCTTCGTAATTCGTTCGTGACTTTCATTTTGAACGTTGTGAGCTTAGTTTGTAATCAATATAGAATTGTGTTTGATGCTCATGTGTCTCAGTCTAAATTACTCAGCATGTCAAATATAGTTGAAGAATTAGTTCTCATAATCAGTTCATGAATACATGTATAGGTTTAGTTCTATTCAGCATTCCAATATCATGTAACTCAGTATGGTTCAGTATTTCAGTATCATGTATTTCATTATGATTATTAGTTCCTAATTTTAAATCCCTAAATGTTGAACACCTGTATTTGGGCCTGAGGCCGCAGTCATGTATACGTGTACTTGGGCCCTAGGCCGTTGTTTATGCATATATATATTAGGCTTGAGGCCACAATTTATTTATACAAATTAAACAGGTGGTTCATCATTTAGAAGATGGAGTATTTATATCCTTTGTTTAGTTTAGTTATCAGTTACCATTTCAGTTATCAGTTATCATTTTAGTTCAATTTCAGTAGTTATCAGTTCTCAGTTATCAGCTCAGTTTTAGTTTTAGCATTTAAATTTCTTTCTTTCAGTTGTTTTATATACCAGTGCAACTCAAATGTATTGACATCCCTTTCGCCCAGGGCCTGCATCTCACGATACATGGAATGATTTTTAAGGTTGACGATTCAGAGATTCTCGTACCAGCTATTTGGTGAGTCATGTTCTTTCGGGGCATTATCATTACTTTATAGTCTTCTATTATTTACAGACAGTTGGTGTTATTAGTATTTCATTAGAGGCTTTATAGACTAGAGCAACAATTAGACAGAGTCGCATGATTTTCATGTCAAGTAATGTTGGCTCTAGATATATTTCAGACTTATATTAGTGTTTCCGCATATTGATTTATATCATTCGGACTTTCTATATATCAGCATATGTTAGTTTATCTTCCCATTCAGTATGTTATGATATCACATGTTGATTCAGTCAGCCAGTTGGTATGCTCTGTCATATGTGGTCAGGCACCGGGTGTCGTGTTACGCCTAGGCTCAGGTTCGGGTTGTGATGGCGTCACCAAAACTCACACCACAAATATAGGTTGTGAGGCGGTCGAAGAAATAATAAAAATCCAACACAAGTCGGGGTCGAATCCACAGGGAGTTAGATATGGGATTCGGTATATGTCTAGACTAGGTGTATGATATGCCTAAGATTGCAATTTTACATATTTGGTTGTTTCTTTCTACATCTATTGATTATGCTAATGTTTGCAAATAAAAAGCTAAGAGACAATATTTTTGGTTTTGTATTTTTCAAGTTGATAAAAGGTCTAGGGTCGTGACTTCCACCTAGGTGGTTACCTAATAGGTTGTAAACTCTAGGACGAGTTTGATTGGTCGGGGTTGTAATATAGAAATCACACTTGATTACTCACTCTATACCTCTCAATAGTTTGAGTAATTTTGCCCAATTTGGCTTTCTCAAGTCCAAATGGGTACTGCACAAAACAAGTGATAAATGCTCAAGTTGGATTTTACTATCTCTAGATTTAATTCTTTAATTGGGGCTATCAATTTTTTGAGTTCATCCCAATTTCTTGTTAGCCAAGCTTTCCTAGACTTAGTCTCTCTTTCTCAAGTAGAGACTAAGTCAATTAGGCATGAATCATCATTTGCAACCATTAATTCTTGAATTAAAGCAAGAACTAGGCTAAATATCACTAACCCAAGCACAAACAAGCCCTAAATCAAACACTCATTAAGTATCCACACTAGGGTTAGGTCAGAACTCTACCTAGAAATTTAGCTACTCATGGAAAATGCAGAAATTAAAGAAGAAATCAAGATAGAATCCATAATAGATGATTAAGGGAAGAAAATCCAATGTTAAAATGTTAAACTATACAATGTTACCCAATACAGTGAAGAAAAACAGCTCAGGTGCTCTCCCAAAACAAAACTTGACCTAAAAATGACAAAACGTTCTATTTATACTAAGCTAAAAATATCTGAAAAAATTTCCCCTGCGAAGGTTGTGCGGCCGCACAATTATGTGTGCAGTCCCCACAATGAGACTAGGCTTGACAGGTTCCAGTTCTGCGACCGCACAATTCTGGGTTGTAGCCGCACTCCTTCAACTTCTTAGGATCGCTCATTTATGAGTGCAGCCACACTCTTACTCCTGCGGCCGCACAATTATAGTGCGGTCTGCACTCCTTGACTATAGGATTTGGCATTGTGGGACTTCTGCCGACCGCATAATTCTAAGTGCAGCTGCACAAAATGGTTAGGTCCGCATTTCTTCCTGGCCTTAAAATCCCATCTCTTAGATCTTTATCTTGTGCGACCGCACCAAAATTGTGCGGTCCGCACTTTGCATAGCATTCCTTGTCATAGGTTTTCGTCATGATCTGCGGACGCACTCAATATTGTGCGGTCCGCACAGTGCCCTTCTAGCCTTGTCTTTGTCCTTATCCAAAATTACTCCTTCTTGATTTGATTGTCATCTCTTTAGCTCGTATTCTAACACTCTTACAAGCAAGCACATTTCATTAGTTTTCAAGATTATTTTTAAGCAATTTTTAGCTAAAATAAAAGCAAAATAGTGCAAATAAGCAGTCAAAATCCCTACTTATCAACTCCCCCAAGCTTAAGCTTTTGCTTGTCCTCAATCAAATAAGGTAACTCCCACCTCCACAAGACAAGAACTATTTCAGCTGGCCTAAGGTGAATCAATCACACATCAATTGGGACCAATAATTACCCACAACACGTATGAATTATCAACAACGCAATGATTTGGCTTTTTGAGTACAATTGTTCTAATGTGACACTAGAGCATCAAGAGTTGACTTATTCATCAAGGAAGCTCGCTCTTTCACGTTGGTCATTCTGGACCCAAACTCCTCTTCCTTTACTCTCCATTAGCATAACTCACTTAGGAATGTAACACTCAATTCAAGAATTATGAAAAATTTGCTCATCTATCTCAAAAAAATGCCACAAGTACGACATTAAGTACCATATGCTTGACCCTCATGTAAATCACCACTAATGCAAGCTCACTCAAATTGAAATCATGTAGGGCTTTTCGGGATGTAATGAAGGCTTTTTGGATCAAGGTAGGAATTGATGGAATAGAATGGGTTAATCTTTCCTAAAGCACTCCATTTTCTCTTTTTGGCTCATACTTTGTCGACACTTTGATTCAATTTCTTTTTTCTTGGGGGAACTAGAGAGACGTAACGTCACTCTTTCTTGGTCATGACATTCATTTTTCTCCTTTTCTATTTACTCCATGCCTTCCATCATTATTTTCTTTGAATCCCCTCAACTTTCTACCTTATTCACTTTCTTTTTGGCATTTTTCTTTTTGTTCTTTCTTTCTTTTCTTTACCTTCCCTTTTCTTCATTTCTTTCTCTTCTTTGTACCTTTATATCACTTTCAAACTCCTCGTCTCTCCCCCAAACTTATATTTTTGCCAATTGTTTCCCAAGAATTCTAAGAAAAGATCGAGTGCTAAGAGAGGGTCATTACAAAACGGATAAAGGCTTGTAGCGTGGTTATTGAAAGAAAAAGGGCTTAGGCTCAAATGGGTTGACTAGGGATATCACATTGGTAGGCTATGGAAGATTTCAAATTTTAAATTGGATCAAGGAGAGCCTACAAGCATTTCTCAAGCCAAACTACACTTAGAATTTCACCTAAAAAATATTCGGGACAAGTTCTAGACTATTAGCACGGGTACTTGGACTTGAAATTCAATACCTCACCTCTCACACTGTTGGATTGCTAAAGAGAATGGAGTTGAGGTCCCACAAAAACCCTAGTTAAGATTGAGAATCACAAATGGCTCGACTAAACCACTCGATGGCTGCTTAAGTCAACACAAGAGACAAAAGGTCACAACTAGAGCTATTTTCTGCCAACAACTTATTTTTAACTATAAGGTCATAGGTAAATGTGTTGGTACCAAATGAAGCATGCTTGAGATCCTTTTATTCTTTACTACTATTTTTGCCTAAATAAAAAAGAAAACGGACTCAATCCCTTAAGAAGGTTGTCACGCCATCCATTGTTGGGAAGAGCCACCCGGTTCACACAAAATCGACCTTTGGAAAAAATTATGGCATTAAGAAAATCAAAGGCTTATTGATCACTCAAACATAAAAAGAAGCTAACAAATCCAAAAGAAACTACTAAAGTAAATAAGAAGTTATATTACTAAGAAAGACAAACTAAAGAAGCTATAAAATAAACTACAGAAAGTAAGACAAATGAATATACAAACCGAGAGGAAAATGAATATATACATCAAGGGCAAATGGAAGAATATATTCATAACCAAATAGAAAATAAAGATAAAAGAAAAATAGTATAAGAGTTATTACAGGCCAATATCAATGTCAAATCAATCAAAATAAACCACCCCCAAATGAAAATAAGCATTGTCCATAATGCTTAACAAAAATAAGAATAGGGAAGGGTAGAGAGTTAAGAAAACTCCCTATGTGGTCTCAGTCTGCATGGCATCCGCAGCACCCTCGGTCTCCTCTAATTGTATCTCATCATTACCTGGCTGAGGGACAACGGGGTTGCTGAGCATCTGGAGTATCTCATCAGCGGTGTGGGAAATAGTGTTCGGCTCCTCAGACTGGCCGGTCATTGCCTCTGATGCCTCGGGTACTGCTAGTGTTGCTGGGACTATTGGCTCCATAAGTAGGTCAAGTGGTAGATCTCCTGTAGATGCTATCTTGTCAATCTTTTTTCTCAACTTCTACACTGACTTCTTCAATGCCTAAGACTTCCGCATCTTCTTCGCTTGCTTTCCCAACTCCTCAATGACTCCCCTATGTGCCATGGGAGTCTCCATAATGGTCTTCTGGTTGTCTAGAATCTTCTTCAATGTTTCCTCCACTGACGGAGGTACTTGTGGTGCTGCTGGGATAGAGGACTGTGTTGCAACAACAGTGAATATGTTAGACAGCTTTGAAGTAGCTGCCTACATCCACTTGTTGAGACTCACCAATGTTTGGGAGACTCGCAGTGTAGTTTGTGGATAAGTGGATGAAGATGGCACTAATAATGGAGCTGATGGTCTAAAAGAAGAAGGTGATGGCATGTCTGCTATCCTGGTGGATGGACCAGCTTCTGTGGAAGGCATGGTATTTACAGAAGGCTCAGCAGCTGAATCAGTAACTACTACTATTGTCTCCTCAGACTGGCCAGCGGAGGTACTTGCCTTACCCTTAAACTTTAGGTTGTCAGTACCCTGTAGGTGGTACCATGAGAAAGGCTTCTTGGCCTTTACTTTTGTGTCATACTGCCTTGGCTCCACCTTTTGATCATTGAAATATTCTGTGAGGAAGTTTGGGTACATGTATGATCTTTCATCTTTCTAGACAGCTAATGTGATGTTGTAGGACATGATGGCACCCACATTAATCGGATACCCAGCCATAATCAAAGCCACTAGGACTGCTCGGGGAAGTGGGAGGTTGTTCTCATTTAAGCACGGGTCAATACGACTGGACATGAAGGTTTGCCACCCTTTGGCTTCAAAATTTAGGATAGCCCGGACTATGGAAACCCCTGTTGTGAGCCAAGGCAGTGGTGGTCCTCGAGCAACCAAAATCTCAGCTATCCACGGGCGAGCTGTATCACACATAGCAAGTTTTTTCCAAATATTGGACTGCCTTTGTTATTTTTTTACCCTTATTTATGTGAGCCACATTGGCATAAAATTCTTTAACCAAGTGCTTATTTGTATCGAGTACACTTTGGGTGAACCATTTCCATACATTTCGCTCCCGGAACTGTCTAATGACATTTGGATTGTGAATGTCCAAATCCTTCATCAAGAACTGTCGCTCAAGTGTGAACGATCTCTAGGGCCACTATTCTCTAAATTTGTTGAAGGCAGTTAAGCTGACGAATCTGTCTTCCCACATATCTCTTCTCCTTGACCTCTCAAGGCTGCCCACTTGAGTGTCACCTCCTCTCCCATCATCCGGGACATCATCATCATCTATATTGATTGGTATGGGAGGAAAGTGTGTAGAGAAGGGCTCTGAACCATAAATACCAACATCTGAACCCTTAAAAGAACTAGCCGAGGTGGAGAATTTGTCACGGAGTTGGTATCTCCTTTGAACTTGCTGTGATTGGGCTTCTGGCTGTGCTTGTATAGAGTTGCCCTCTGAAGCTTCCCCAGATAGGGCATATTCATAGGTGTCTGAAGATTCCGGGACTCTGTTGGCCGTAGCCTTCCTGTTTGTTGCTCTCTAAATGGGAAGTGGTAGTTTACTCTTGCCTCGGCCTCGGGAGGGCTCACCCCTCCCTTTTGATATATCGCCTCTTCCCCCTGATCTAACTATTGTATGCAACACAAAAGTAATAGGAATCCGTTAGAATTGAAGCTCATAGTGTATACAGATGCATGCTTGATAGTTGCAGTAAAGCAGACTCAGGAGAGGGGGTGCGGACAGCACAAAAGTGAGTACGACTGTGGACTACAAAATTTTAATGTGCGGCCGCACAATTTTGAGTATGGCCGCACAACCCTAGATTCAGACTACTTGGTCTCTAATCATTTAACAGTGAGGACCGCATAATTTTCACTACGGACCGCATATTTTTTAGTGCAGTCTGCACAATTCAAGCACAGATTCCCTAACTTAGAGAACTGGGAACCACACAAAAGTGTGTGCGACCACACAATTTGAATTTTACATGGCAGTACGCTAAGTTCATGCAATGTTTTACAAATTAGACATGGATTGCACAAATTGACAAGATTAGTGATCTACCCAGCCACTAAATGAACATATACGAATATACCCATAGTTTTGAAGAGAATATTAAAAACATTTGACATTTTTAGGCCTAAAAGTGACTAAACTAATCAAAGAAAACAAAAAAATTAAGAAGAATGAACAAAAATTTAACATGGATTGAACATACCAGCAGTGAATGATTAATGTGAGAATCTAACTTGATGAAATGAGGGACGATTTAGAACTAATGGGCTATGCACTGTGTTTGCTTAGGCCTTGGGAGTTCAGAGATCGTAAACTGTGAATAGTGTTGAAAATCCCTATTTATACTTTGACCAAGTCAGGTGCAGAACTTACCTGAGTACGACCGTACAATTTTGAGTGCAGTCCGCACTCTTTACCTATACATGAATTGAGTTCTGGGGTCCGCACAAAAATAAGTGCGGTCGCATATCCTTGTGTGGTCCGCATAATTTTGTGTGTGTCTGTATTTTGGCCACTTTCCTGCCAATTCCAACTTTAGAGAGTTGGTGATTTTGGATTTCTAGTTGTGCGGCCGAAGACTCTTCTGTGCGGTCCGCATAATTTTAACACTTGGACAAATTTTTCCAGGTATAGTCCCTGCAATGCACACCT
The DNA here is from genome assembly GCF_000715075.1 of Nicotiana tabacum. NCBI lineage: Eukaryota > Viridiplantae > Streptophyta > Magnoliopsida > Solanales > Solanaceae > Nicotiana > Nicotiana tabacum. The sequence continues at coordinate 144,982,302 of NC_134082.1, forward strand.
ATTCTTGCATACACTTCAAAATTAGTTAGCACAAAACAAAGCCTATTTAATGAAGAACAAGAAAAAGAAAAAGACACATGGGTTGCCTCTCAAGAAGCACCTAATTTAATGTTGTGGCACGACACAGATTACCAATCATTTGAAATGGAGAACTGCCATAATGTGGCTTCATCAACCTTGACAAGATAATGTTTAACCCGATGCCCATTAACTCCAAACACCTCATCATTCTTGTTTTTCAAACCCAACACACCAAAGGGGGTTACATTCATCCCTTCGAATGGGCCATTCTGTTTTGACTTCAACTTTCCCGGAAACATTCGTAACCTGGAATTGAACAATAGCACAAGATCAACCCTCTTTAAACTCCTTGATATGGATATACTTGTCGTGGAGGTACTACATCTTCTCCTTATAAAGGGACGAACTTGTGTAGGCATGATACCAGATATCATCAAGCTCATTCAAATGTGCCACCCTTAAGTTTGCGGCGACATCCCAATCAAAAGTTCAACTTCTTCAAAGCCCACATGGCCTTATGCTCAAGTTCTACCAGAAGTTGACACGCTTTCCCAAATACCAATCTATGTGGAGACATCCAATCGGTGTTTTGTATGCCTTCCTATAAGCCGAAAGAGCATCATCAAGTTTTCTTGATCAATCCGTCCCATTGGCATTCACAGTCTTTGACAAAATACTCTTGATCTCCCGGTTGGAGATTTCAACTTGTCCGATTGCTTAAGGATAGTAGGGGTCGAGACTTTGTGAGTGACACCATACTTGGTGGGTAAGGTATCAAAAGCCTTGTTGCAAAAATACGAACCCCCATCACTAATAATATCCCTAGGAGTACCGAATCTTGTAAAGAAGTTCTTCTTCAAAAATGGCACTACACTTCGAGCTTCGTTGTTGGGTAAAGACACGGCTTGAACCCATTTTGACTCATAGTCCAAAGCTACCAAAATGTAAGTGTTTCCACAAGAGCTCACGAACGGTTCCATGAAATCAATAACCCAAACATCAAAGATATCAATTTCCAAGATGGTGGTGAAGGGCATCTCATTCTTCTTAGAAATCCCATCGGCCCTTTGACATTCAGCACAACGCTTGACTAGAGAGTAGGCCAATAGAATCCACAACTTAACCCTTTTGTAGCCGTTCTCGCTCCACCATGGTTACCACCATACGGTGAAGAGTGCCAAGCCTCAAGAATTCCCATTTGTTCTTCCTCCGGCACACATCGTCGGATCACACCATCGGTATATATTAGGAAAAGATACAGCTTATCCCAATAATAGTCAAGGAAATTTCGTTTGAGCTTCTTCCTTTGGTTTGAAGAGAACTCATTCGGTACAATGCCGCTCATAAGATAATTGGCTAAATCGGCAAACCACGGCATCCCGATCATTGAAATGGCTAGAAATTGCTCGTCTGGAAAGGAATCGTTGATCTCAAGGCCGTCATTTGGCCTCCCCTCCTCCTCCAAATGAGACAAATGGTTTGCCACTTGGTTTTCACTACCCTTGCGATCTTGAATCTCTAGATCAAACTTTTGCAATAGAAGCACCCACTACATCAACCTTGCCTTAGAATCTTTCTTGCTCATCAAATACCGAAGTGTCGCATGGTCGGTGTGAATAATCACCTTTGTACCCATCAAATATGGGCAGAACTTCTCCATAGCAAAAACAATAGTAAGTAGCTCTTTTTCAGTCACTGTATAGTTGACTTGGGTATTATTCATGGTCTTGCTAGCATAGTAGACTGGATGAAAGATTTTGTTGATCCTTTGCCCCAAAACTGCTCCAATCTCCACATCACTAGCATCGCACATGAGCTCAAAAGGCAAGCTCCAATCCGGTGCGGGGATAATAGGAGTAGTAGTCAACTTGAACTTGAGAAATTCGAATGCCTTCATACAATCTTCATTGAAATGGAACTTTGCATCCTCTCCAAAGGTTTACACAAAGGGTTTACCACATTGGAAAAGTCCTTGATAAATCGACGATAGAAACCCGCATGACCCAATAAGCTTCTCACTCCCTTCACGGATGTAGGGGGAGTTTGGAGATCACCTCAATTTTAGCCTTGTCGGCCTCAATACCATGCTTTGAAATTTTGTGGCCGAGGACAATGCTTTCCTCGCCCATGAAGTGACACTTTTCCCAATTCAATACCAAATTTGCCTCCTTCCTCACATCTAGCCAAGACCCTATCCAAATTGTTCAAGCAATCCTTAAAAGAATTCCCAACCACAGAAAAATTGTCCATGAATACCTCAAGAATATCCTCCACCATGTCGGTAAAAATAGCCATCATACACTTTTGAAAGGTCATCATTGCATTACGCAAATCAAATGGCATCCGCGTGAATGCGAAAGTACCATAGGGACATGAGCAATAAGGATTTGATTGTAGCCGGAGTATTCATCAAGGAAGCAATAAAAAGCACATCCAGCCAACCTCTCAAGCATTTGATCAAGAAATGGAAGCGGGAAATGATCTTTCTGAGTGACTTTGTTGAGCTTCCTATAGTCCATGCACACTCTTCAACCGGTGACAATTCTTGTGGAGTTCAATTCATTCTTGGCATTTGTTACCAGAGTCACGCCCTCTTTCTTTGGGACACATTGCACTGCATAGGTCCACGAGCTGTCGAAAATAGTGTAAACAACCGCGACATCCAACCACTTGATTATCTCCTTTGATGTACAACGAAGGGTTTGGCACCCTCCTCCAAAATAATCTTGTAAATGCAAAATGCAGGGCTTATGCTCCGGATATCCACCAATGTCCAACCGATTGCTCTTCTCCTCCTTTATAGCACCTCCAATGTGGACTCTACCTGTATGTTAGTTAAACAAGAAGAAAGAATAACCGGTAAAGTATAATAAGGTCCAAGGAATTAATACTTGAGATATGGAGGCAATGGCTTTAACTCCAAAGTGGGAGGCTCCTCGATTGAGGGCTTTTTTGGAGGAGTCTTCTGATTTTCAAGATCCAAAGATATTTTGCGGGGCTCATAAGTGTACGACCCTATTCCTTGTAATGCATTGACGCACTCCACATAGCCTTCTTTCTCCTTAACATCATCAAGATTGAGCAAAACGGCTTCCAAATTATCCTCAACATTCATTGTGGCACTAGCACCATCAATAATCACATCGGTGACCAAATACACGTACGAACAAACTTCATTACGATTTGATTGCCTCATAGATTTTCACACATGGAAGACAACCTTTTTATCATCCACCCGGAAAGTGAGCTCACCGGCCTCCACATCAATAGCATTCCCCATTGCAAGGAAAGGTCTACCCAAAATTATAGGCACCTCATAGTCCATTTCACAATCAAGAATCACAAAGTCCGTTAGGAGGATGAACTTGTCAACTCGAACCAACACATCATCAATAATGCCCAAAGGTCTCTTCATTGTACGATCCGCCATTTGAAACCTCATTGATGTGGGTCTTGGTTGCCCAATCCCCAAAGTTTTGAACAACGAGTAGGGCATCAAGTTGATACTCTCCCTAAGATCACATAAACCTTTCACAAAGTCGGCACTCCTAATAGTGCAAGGGATTGTGAAAGTGCCGGGATCTTCCAATTTCAGAGCCATTGAGTGCACAATAGCACTCACTTGATGTGTCATCTTGATATCTCACAATTCATTGTTCTTTTCTTTGTCACCAAATCCTTCATGAACTTTGCATAACCCGGTATTTTCTCTAAAGCCTTAACCAATGGTACATTAATAGACAAACTCTTCACAATATCAATAAAATTTTTGAATTGGTTCTCACTATTTTCCTTTGCAAGCCTTTGAGGGTATGGAGTAGGGGGCATTGGCATTGGTTCCTTAGCCTTTGGCACTACCGGTTCCGACATGTCAATCACGTGTTCCCTAGACGGTTTTATTTCTTCTTGCATGTCCTCCACATTTTCATCAATATCAATTCTCACTTCTTCATTAGCTTGAACAACATTGCTTGGAATTTCATCTTCTTGAACCACAACATCATCATCCATAATTCTTCTTTGATTTAAGGTAGTTGCATCTCCACTTTTTCCACTTTTTTGTAGTCACAGCCATAGCATGTCCCGTATTATTCCCACCCTCCGGGTTCACCACTGTATCACTTGGTAGTGCCCCCTTAGTACGAGTGTTCAAAGCTTGCGAGATTTGGCCCAACTAAACTTCCAAATTGCGGATTGAAGTTTTATGAGAGGCTAGTTGAGCATCGGAGTTATCATTCTTCTCCATTATCTGCTAAACATGTTCTCAATTCTATTCATCTCATTATTAGAAGAGCTTGGACCTTGAGAAGGATAGGGAGGTGGATTGCTCGGTTGTTGGAACATCGGGGGCTTTTGAAAACACAACCCTCGGTTGTTGATGTTGTTGTTCCACCATCCTTGGTTGTTGCCTTCCCAATTTCTTTGATTGTTTCCATCCCAATTGCCTTGATTATTACCTCCCTAATTGCCTTGGTTACCTTGATTATTGTTACCACCACTCCAAATGCCTTGGTGGCCTTGGTTTTTCCAATTTTCTTGATTTTATTATGACTGCATTGTTGTTGATTTTGTCCTTGAGCATTGTTTTTTTGTCCTTAATAATTATTAACATATTGCACTTCTTCGTCTTACTCATTGAATGAATCACCTTGATTATAACCATTATAATCTTGCATGAATTGTTCCGGACGGCTTTGTATTTGTTGACCTTGTTGGCATCTCTTATTTATCACCATATTCACATCTTCCATCGCATTTACTTGTTTCGGCCCTTGCACTTGTTAAACCTGAGCTTTGGACAATTGATTCATTATGATTGTCAACTCGGTAATAGCTTTCCCATGATCATATAGTTCCTTGTGTAGGTGAATGACATTTGGGTCACCTTGAGGAACACTGGCTCTACTTTGCCATGTCGATGAGGTATCCTCCATATCATCAAGAATTTCACAAGCTTTGGCATAAGGCATGTTCATGAAGTTCCCACCGGCGAGTTGATTTACCATGCATTAATTTGTTGTGTTGATCCATCTGTAGAAGGTTTGTTGGATCATGGCCTCGGTCATATCATTATTCGGGCACTCTTTAACCGTGGTACGATATATTTCCCAAATCTTGTGCAATGGCTCATTGGGTTCTTGCTTGAACGTAAAAATCTCATCCCGAAGTGTCGCCATATGTCCTGGAGAGAAGAATTTAGCAATGAATTTTTCTGCCAACTCATCCCATGTACGGATAGAATGATTGTGCAATCTCTCTAACCAGTCCAATGCCTTTCCCTATAGAGAAAAGGGAAATAGCCTCAACCACAGTGCATCCTCGCAGACATTTGTTTGCTTGCTCCCCCAACAAGTATCGACAATCCCTTTGAGATGATTGTAAGCATTTTGACCCGGAGCCCCAGTTAAGAATCCCCGTTGCTCAAGTAGTGTAAGCATCACATTGGTAATTTGGAAGTTTCCCATCCTAATGCGGGGCAGGACTATAGCACTTGCATAACCCTCATTCGGCAACTGTCGGTGTGCTGCCGTTCTAGGATGAGGTGGGGGAGGAGCGGGAACGTTGTCTTGAGGCGGGAGGCCTTGTCTATTTTCTTGAGGTTCAAGAGGAACATCATCAACTTGGCCATCATCCACGTCCCCCTTATTGGCAAATTCCCAATGGGCTCGTTGTTGAGAGCCATTTTTGTAGCTAAAATCAATTCTAAAACAAAGTTAGTGACTCAAAAGTAAAAGGAGACAAATCACACAAAAACCTAGATATGTAGATAAATCCGTTTAACTCCCCAGCAATGGCGCCAAAAATTAGTGTCGCCCAAACTCACACCACAAATATAGGTTGTGAGGCGGTCGAAATAATAACAAAAGCCCAATGCAAGTCGGGATCGAATCTACGTAGAGTTAGATATGGGATTAGGTATATGTCTAGACTAGGTGTATGATATCCCCAAGGTTGCACTTCCACATATTTGGTTGTTTCTTTTTAGTTCTAGATTATGCTAATATTTGCAAATGAAAAGCTAAGAGACAATATTTTTGGTTTTGTTATTTTTCAAGTTGATAAAAAGTCTAGGGTCATGACTTCCACCTAGGTGGTTACCTAATGGGTTGTAAACACCTAGGTGGTTACCTAATGGGTTGTAAAGTCTAGGTTGAGTTTGATTGTTCGGGGTTGTAACATAGCAATCACACTCGATTACTCACTCTATACCTCTCGGTAGTTTAAGTGATTCTGCCCAAATTGGTTTTCTCAAGTTAAAATGGTTATTGCACAAAACAAGTGATAAATGCTCAAGTCGGGTCTTACTATTTCTAAATTCAACCCTTTAATTGGGGTATCAATTTCTTTAGTTCACTTAAATTTCTTGTTAGCCAAGTTTTTCCTAGACTTAATCTCTCTTTCTCAAGTAGAGACTAAGTCAATTAGGCATGAATCAATATTTGCAACCATTAATTCTTGAATTCAAGCAAGAACTAGGCTAAATATCACTAACCCAATCACAAACAAGCCCTAAATCAAACATCCATTAAGTACCCACTCTAGGGTTAGGTCACAACCTTGGCTAGAAATTTAGCTACTCATGGAAAATGCAGAAATTAAAGAAGAAATTAAGATAGAATCCATAATAGATGATTAAGGGAATAAAATCCAATGTTAAAATGTTAAACTAATAAAATGTTACCCAATTTAGTAAAGAAAAATGGTTCATGTGCTCTCCCAAAACAAAACTTGACCTAAAAATGACAAAAAGTTCGATTTATACTAAGCTGAAAATATCTGACAAAATTGCCCCTGCAGAGATTGTGCGGCCACACAATTATGTGTGTGGTCTGCACAATGATACTTAGCTTCACAGGTTCCAGTTTTACGGCCGCACAATTCTGGGTTGCAGCCGCACTCCTTCAAATTCTGCGGACTGCACATTTATGAGCGCGGCCGCACTTTGCTTCTATAGCCGCACAATTATAGTGCAGTCTGCACTCCTTGACTATGGGCTTTGGCATTGTAGGACTTCTGCGAACCGCACAATTCTGAGTGCGGTCGCGGTCCTGATTATGTAGCCGTACAAAAATGGTACGGTCCGCATTTCTTCTTGGCCTTAAAATCCCATCTCTCTGATCTTTATCTTCTGCGGCCACACTAAAATTGTGCGGTCCGCACTTTGCATAACATTCTTTGTCAGAGGTTTTCTTCATGATCTGCGGTCGCACTCACTATTGTGCGATCGACACAGTGCCCTTCTAGTCTTGTCTTTGTCTTTATCCAAAATTACTCCTTCTTGAGTTGATTTTCATCTCTTTAGCTCATATTCTAACACTCCTGCAAGCAAGCACATTTTGTTAGTTTTCGGGAATATCTTTAAGCAATTTTGATCTAAAACAAAAGTAAAAGAGAGCAAATAAGTAGTCAAAATCCCTACTTATCATGTGATAATAGTTTTATTCCCTAAAACTATTGCATCTCATGTATGTGTTATGTCTGCTTTACTTCTTGTAGGTAACTGTACTCTATTTGTTCTATGATCTACTTTTCTAAGATTATCTAAAGTATCCTTGCAATGAAGCACATGGTGAGTTGCACCTGAGCTTACTATCCAAACATGATCATTAGCAGCTGCATTTGTCATTAAAGTGATAATACCTGCAGTATTTGTGGAATAGTCACTTGTGGTAGTCTTCTGTAACAAATTCACCAGCTCTTTGTATTGATCCTCAGTAAAGAAATTTTCTTGTGTTGGCAGCATAGGTGTCTTATTCTCCTTACTAGTTGCATTGTTCACATAGGTCCTGCCTCATGTGTTTTGACCGTTTTTCCTACTTTTGAAATATGGTGGATACCCTACTAGCTTGTAACAATTTTTCTTGAGGTTTCCTTTATAACCATAATAATCACAGACTAATCCTGGCCTTTTAGGACTGAACTCATGACCTTTTCCTGCCAACATTGTGAGTGGATTAGTCCTTTGGCTTTCTTCTTGTGTGATTATTGAATAAGCTTCATTCACGATGATCACAAGTTTTTTAGCCAAAACTTTATTTAAAATATTACTATTGCTTTCGTTCAATCTCATGAGAAACTGCAATAGACGAATGTTCCTCAAGGGCTTTATAGAGGGCCTGGACTCCTCACAATCACATGAGGCTAGAGGTGCTATGACATCTAGTTCATCGTATAGGTCCTTCATCTTAGAATAATAACTAGTAATTGAGTCAGTTCCTTGACGCAAGGTCGCAATAGCAGTCCAAAGGTCATAGATTCTTGTCAAATTTGACCTATCAAATCTCTCCTAAAAATCAATCCACACCTTCTTTGCATTTGATGCATATATGATGCTAAGCATTAATTCATTTGAAACAGTGCTACCAATCCATGAGATAAAAATTGCATTATGTTTCTCCCACTGCTTTGCTTACTCGCCTCTATACATGCTTTTTACACAAGATCCATACACAAATCCAAGCTTGCTCTTTTCCCAGAGTGCCAATTTCATCGCCCTGCTCCACAATGCGTAGTTTTATGGACCTATGAGGTTGAGTGGAATTAAGACGAGTGCTGGAGAATCTGAAGCTTGCAAAAATAGCAGATGATTATGATCTAGTGAACCGACTTCGTTATTTGCCATGACTGCTTGAAATTGAAGAATTCTGATAGACTCAAGAACAAGGATATAGTTAAGGACAATGATAGAGATGATAGAGTTTTGGAAGCTCCAAGGCCATTTACAAGATCTCAAGCTAAAGAGTTGCAAGCTAAGGTTGCTAGACTTCAATGGCAAATAAAGAAGCTTTTAATTGTAGAGGAAGAGCTCAAGCCCAAAGGAGATGAATTGTCCAAGTTTTACAATTATTAAGTAGTCCAAATTGAAGGCCAAGAGGAGGAAGATTAGGTTACCAAATCAGCCCTTGAAGTCCACCAATAAGGCTCAAAATGACCTTAAAAGAGGTCCAAAAGGGGGTGTTTCAAAAGGAGCCCAATTGGAGTCCAAACCAATGACCCAAACTAATAGTTTTAAGGCCCAAATCTACCCCAAAAGGATTTGGCCGCCCCCCACTTAATTTTGATGGCTTTTGTTACCCCTTAGGAGCCACCTACCTAAGTTTGATGGCTATTGTGACCCCTAGCAGCCCCCTACCTAATTTAGATGACTTTTTAGCAACCCCCTATATTATTTTAAGTGCTTTTAACTCCTATAAATAAGGAGTTCTTCTCATTCATAAGACACAACATTTATTGATTAAGTATATCATACTTTGAGAGTTCTTTTGAACCTTTGTTACTTGTGCTTTGAGATTTATCTTTCAACCTTTACTAGTTCTTAGTTCAAGGTAGTAAGATTACTTCTCTTTTATGATATCTTTGATTCCTTTGTGGTATTCTTAGAAGGCGATTAATACTAGTTATTAATTGTTGTCTCAAGTTACTCATAAAGTGGTCAAGATCCGAATCTATTGTTTTGATTTGCTTTTTAAGTAAAGGCGTTTGATTTCTTCCATAAATCAAGACGTTGTTACTTTGATCTTGTCAAGGCTATAGAACTTACGTTCTTGGAAGTTCTTGGAATTCTTTCCTTGAATTGGTCACATATCCTTTATTTTCGTCTCTTTAATTCTAGTTGTTCAATTCCTTGTTGTTATTGCTTCCGCATTTACTTCTCAAATTCTTACTCTAATTTAGATTCCCGACCTAGTTGTTATCAAGTGGTATCAGAGCAGTTTTTATCATGATTTCGTTCTTGGTAAGTCTTGGAATTTCTTGAATACTAAGAGCAAAGAAAAGAAAAGAAAAAAAGAATAAATAAAAAAAACGAAAATTAATTTTTAGAACAAAAAATAGAATTGTGTGCTCTCCGGGATATTTCTTTTGTATCTAATTTGTTACCAAAAATTAACAAAGAAAACAAGAAGAGGGGATCCTAGATTTTCTTACACTTTCTAATCTAAACATATAATCCTTTCCTTTTTGTTCGCGTCATGTTTCAACCGAGCCTAATAGTTCTAGGATTTGGTTTTTCTTTCATTAGTTCCCCAAAAATCTGAATTTTACTACTAAGAATTTCATACGAGTTGGGTTTAATTATAAATCTACAAAGTATTTTGTTCAAAGGTTATTCCGAGAAAAAAAAAGAGCTAAGTTTTGTGATACAGTTTACACTTTTTTTTTAAAGATGTCGCGTACAGGTAGTGATGATGGACGAAGGGTTCTCCAAGAAGCTGAAATCAAAGCAAGAAATGATTTTACCTTGCAAGCTATGCATCAACAATTTGAAAGGTTGAATTTGCAACTCCAAGAGATGAGGGATACCATTGTTGATCAAAATGATACAATAGCTGAACTTAGGAGGGAAAATAATGTTAGACCCCAAGCTAGGAGAAATGTACCCCATGCTCCCATTGTAAATCAAGAAAACCCTACAGATGATTTTAATGATATTGATTTTGATAGGGTGGGAAGAGATAGGAGGGGACAAAGAGGTAGAGTAGAAGATGATAATATAAGTAGTATAAAGATGAAGATGTCATCATTCAAGGGAGCAAGGGACCCAGACTTGTACCTTGATTGGGAGAGAAAGGTTGAAGCCATCTTTGATTGTCAACAACTACTCTGAGGGTAAGAAAGTTAAACTTGTTGTTGTTGAGTTTTCTGACTATGCTGCTATTTGGTGGAAAAAGCTTGCTAGGGACAGATTGCAAGAAGGACAAGCACCAGTTGCTACTTGGGCTGAGATGAAGAGGGTGATGAGGAAGAGATTCGTGTCATCACACTTTCAAAGAGAGCTACAACAACGGCTTCAAACATTGAAGCAAGGGTCCATGTCTGTGGATGAGTACTTTAAGGCTATGGATATGGCTATGATCCAAGCTAATTGTACAGAGGAAGAAGAGGCTACAATGGCTGGGTTTTTAAATAGTTTAAATAAGGAAATAGCTGATGTAGTAGAATTACAGCAATATGTAACAATAGATGAGTTAGTTGATTTGTCTGTAAAGATAGAAAATCAAAATAAAAGAAAGCAGACTAGCTCGTGGAAAGGTCGGACAAGCACCATCTCCAAGAAGCCATGGCCATATAATGAAATGAAGAGTTCTTCTAGACCTCAAGATGACAAGGGTAAAGGTAAATTTGAGAACAAAGAGGGAGGTAAAACCTTTAACCCTAAACCTTTTACACCTTCTAGTTCTATTCAATGTCATAAATGTAAAGGAATGGGACATATGATGCATGAATATCCAAGTAGAAGAAACATCATTCTTAGAGAAGATGTAGGATATGAGAGTGAAAAAGGTGAGGGAGAAGAAGAGGGAGATGTGAGTGATGAAGATGATGTAGAACTACCTAATGAGGGCATGATTGGGGTAGTTAGAAGGATTATGACTATCAATTTGGCAAGCAATAGTGAAGAACAAAGGGAGAATATATTTCATACTAGGTGTGGGATAAAGGGAAAAACTTGCTCTATGATTATTGATAGTGGTAGTTGTGCTAATGTGGTGAGTTCATACTTTGTGGAAAAATTGGGACTTGCATGCATGAAACACCCTACTCCATATAGACTCCAATGGTTAAATGATAGTGGTGAACTAAAGGTAAACAAACAGTGCATGATTTCATTTAATGTTGGTAGATATAAGGATGATATTCTTTGTGACATAATACCTATGCAAGCTTGTCATATCTTACTGGGTCGTCCTTGGCAGTATGACATGAATGTTTTTCATGATGGAAGAAAGAATAGATATTCTCTTGAACTAAATGGCAGGAAATTTACTCTTGCACCTTTATCTCCTTCTCAAGTGTTTGAAGATCAAAAGAGATTAAGATAAACAATGGGAAAACCAAGGGGAGAGATAAAAAGTGAGCTTGAGGAAAAAGAAAAGAAAGAAGGCCAAGAATTAGAAAAAAGAGAGATGGCCGAGAGAAAGAGAGAGAGGGCAGCAATTTGAGAGAAGAGATAAAAAAGGGTTTGAATGAAAAAATAGACAGTCTTGGTGAGAGGAAAGAGGTTAAGGAAAGAAAAAAAGAGAGTTTTTATATAAAAACCAAAGAGTGTTTAAATGCAAGAAAAGAGGGGCTGCCCATAATACTACTTACTTACAAAGAGACTTTGATTAATTCTGAGTTGCTAACTTCTTCTTTGCCAAGTAGTATTTCTTCTCTTTTGCAGGATTTTGAAGATGTCTTTCCAGAAGATATTCCTAATGGATTGCCACCTTTACGTGGCATTGAGCATCAAATTGATTTTGTACCTGGATCACAAATCCCAAATAGGCCAGCCTATAGGAGTAATCCAGAAGAGACAAAAGAACTTCAAAGGCAAGTTGAGGAGTTGCTTGAGAAAGGTTTTGTGAGAGAGAGCATGAGCCCTTGCTCGGTTCCCGTCCTATTGGTACCAAAAAAGGATGGAACTTGGAGGATGTGCGTGGATTGTAGAGCAATCAACAAGATTACGGTAAAGTATCGCCACCCTATTCCTCGTCTTGATGACATGTTGGATCAATTACATGGATCCAAAATCTTTTCTAAAATTGATCTAAAAAGTGGTTACCATCAGATTCGAATGAATCCTGGAGATGAATGGAAAACTGCTTTTAAGACCAAATATGGGCTTTATGAGTGGTTAGTTATGCCTTTCGGCTTGACTAATGCACCTAGTACTTTCATGAGATTAATGAATCATGTTTTTAAGGATTTTCATGGAAAATTTGTTGTGGTGTACTTCGATGATATCTTGGTCTTTTCTAACACTTTAGAAGAGCATGTAGAACACCTAAAACAAGTTTTTGAAGTTCTTAGAAAGCAATTTTTATTTGCTAATCTTAAAAAGTGTACTTTTTATGTGGATCGTGTGATTTTCTTGGGTTTTGTAGTTAGTTCTAAAGGAGTTGAGGTTGATGAAGAGAAAATCAAAGCAATAAAAGAATGGCCTAAACCTAAGAGTGTAACTGAAGTTAGGAGTTTTCATGGACTTGCTAGTTTTTATAGGAGGTTTGTGAGAGACTTTAGTACCATTGCTTCTCCTTTAACTGAAGTTATTAAAAAGGATAAGATTTTTAAATGGGGAAAAGAACAAGATGATGTTTTAACTTGTTGAAGAAAGGTTATGTTCTGCTCCATTGTTACAATTGCCTGATTTTTCTAAATCTTTTGAAATTGAATGTGATGTTTCGGGCAAAGGAATATGTGCTGTTTTGATGCAAGATTCTAAACCTATTGCCTACTTTAGTGAAAAGTTAAGTGGAGCCACATTGAACTATTCCACTTATAACAAAGAGCTATATGCTTTGGTAAGGGCTTTAGCCATATGGCAACATTACTTGTGGCCAAGAGAGTTTGTCATTAAAACTGATCATGAATCCTTGAAATACTTGAAGAGTCAAGGTAAGCTTAGTAGAAGGCATGCTAAGTGGGTTGAATTCATTGAAACGTTTCCTTATGTAATTTCTTACAAACAAGGGAAAGAAAATGTTGTTGCTGATGCACTTTCAAGGAGGTATGTCTTAGTTTCTACCCTGACTTCTAAATTAATGGGTTTTGATCAAATCAAGGGACTTTATGCTAATGATGTTGATTTTGGCAAAATTTTTGCAGATTGTAAGTTGAGTCCTTTTGAGAGGTTTAACCTCCAAGATGGCTTTCTCTTTAAGGAAAATAAGTTGTGTATTCCTAATTGCCCTTTACGTGAAGTATTTGTAAGGGAAGCACATTGTGGAGGGCTTATGGGACACTTTGGAGTCCCAAAGACACTAGACATACTGGCTGAAAATTTCTTTTGGCCTGGAATGAGAAAAGATGTTGAAAGAATGTGCGCACAGTGTTTGGAATGTAAACAAGCTAAATCTAAAGTGTTACCACATGGTCTTTACACGCCATTACCTGTTCCTACTTCGCCTTGGATTGATATTTCCATGGATTTTGTGTTAGGTTTGCCTAGAACAAGATATGGTAAGGATAGTATATTTGTTGTGGTAGATAGGTTCTCCAACATGGCTCATTTTATTCCTTGTTTAAAGACTAATGATGCCTCACATGTTGCTGATCTTTTTGTAAAAGAGGTTGTCAAATTTCATGGTATACCTAGAACTATTGTTAGTGATAGGGATGCTAAGTTTTTTAGCCACTTTTGGCGTGTGTTTTGGTGGAAGTTAGGTACTAAATTGTTGTTTTCTACTTCTTGTCACCCACAAACTGATGGACAAACTGAAGTAGTTAATAGAACCTCAGGAAACATGTTGAGGGTTGTTTTGAAAGGTAAATTAACTTCATGGGAAGATCACTTACGTATGATTGAATTTGCTTACAATAGAACAATTCATTCTTCTACAGGTATGTCTCCTTTTGAGGTTGTTTATGGTTTTAATCCCTTCACTCCCCTTGATTTATTACCATTACAAACTAATGATATTGCTAATCTTAATGGTAGGACAAAGGCTGAGATGATGAAAAAAATTCATGAACAAACAAGGCTTGCAATTGAGAAGAAAAATGAGCAAACTGCCTTGAGAAAGAATAAGGGACGAAAGCAAGTTATTTTTAAACCTGGAGATTTAGTTTGGGTTCACTTTAGAAAGGAGAGATTTCCTTCCAAAAAGAAGTCAAAGTTGCATCCTAGAGGAGATGGCCCATTTCAAGTCCTTGAAAGGATTGGAGACAATGCTTACAAGTTGGACCTTCCTGGTGAGTTCCAAGTAAGTGCCACATTTAATGTGGCTGACTTATCTTTGTTTGATGTAAGATCGAATTCGAGGACGAATTCTTTTCAAGAAGGGGGGAATGATAGCATCAAGAACAAGGATATAGTTAAGGACAATGATAGAGATGATAGAGTTTTGGAAGCTTCAAGGCTATTTACAAGATCTCAAACTAAAGAGCTGCAAGCTAAGGTTGCTAGACTTCAATGACAAATAAAGAAGCTTTTAATTGTAGAGGAAGAGCTCAAGCCCAAAGGAGATGAATTGTCCAAGTTTTACAATTATTTGGTAGTCCAAATTGAAGTCCAAGAGGAGGAAGATTGGGTTACCAAATCAGCCCTTGAAGTCCACCAATAAGGCTCAAAATGACCTTAAAAGAGGTCCAAAAGGGGGTGTTTCAAAAGGAGCTCAATTGGAGTCCAAACCAATGGCCCAAACTAATAGTTTTAAGGCCCAAATCTGCCCCAAAAGGATTTGGCCGCCCCCCACTTAATTTTGATGGCTTTTGTTACCCCTTAGGAGCCACCTACCTAAGTTTGATGGCTATTGTGACCCCTAGCAGCCCCCTACCTAATTTAGATGACTTTTTAGCAACCCCCTATATTATTTTAAGTGCTTTTAACTCCTATAAATAAGGAGTTCTTCTCATTCATAAGACACAACATTTATTGATTAAGTATATCATACTTTGAGAGTTCTTTTGAACCTTTGTTACTTGTGCTTTGAGATTTATCTTTCAACCTTTACTAGTTCTTAGTTCAAGGTAGTAAGATTACTTCTCTTTTATGATATCTTTGATTCCTTTGTGGTATTCTTAGAAGGCGATTAATACTAGTTATTAATTGTTGTCTCAAGTTACTCGTAAAGTGGTCAAGATCCGAATCTATTGTTTTGATTTGCTTTTTAAGTAAAGGCGTTTGATTTCTTCCTTAAATCAAGACGTTGTTACTTTGATCTTGTCAAGGCTATAGAACTTACGTTCTTGGAAGTTCTTGGAATTCTTTCCTTGAATTGGTCCCATATCCTTTATTTTCGTCTCTTTAATTCTAGTTGTTCAATTCCTTGTTGTTATTGCTTCCGCATTTACTTCTCAAATTCTTACTCTAATTTGGATTCCCGACCTAGTTGTTATCAAATTCCTTAGCTCTGAACTTTGCCAGAAAACTTGAATCTCGCCGAAAATCGATCGGAATTACATTCCTAGCGATCCCGCTCTAATACCATGTTAGATTGCAGTGTGAAAAAATAAAGTTGAAGGTGATAGAATTGTCTAGATTATTTTTATATCTAGAATCATCCCTAGAAAAGTATAAATAGGAGTAGCCTTAGGTAGTTGTATTAAAGCCAAATTCAAGAAAGTCTTCTTCAATAACAAAGTTCTCCTTTCAAAAATCTCTCTTCTCTTTTCAAGCTTCCTCTTCTTTAGTTGAATCCTACAATCTTATTTAACGATCTTAGGCTAGTATAAGGTTTCCAAATAATACTCTTCTTCTGCTATTCTTTACATGTTATCAGATCCATAAGTCGGCTTCTAGATTCAAGGTCAGATTAGTGGTTGATTCAACTGGTTTCTCTAAATGGATTTGGGTGGTCGTGCTAATGGACTGGGGATGGAGTTATTGAACCAGTCTAACTACAAGGTATGGATGACTTGTATGGAGTCATACCTTGTTGGTGAGAATTTGTGGGAAGTTGTCAATGGGAGTAACACAAGTCCTCCTAATGACGCATCGGAAAATAGTAATGCGCTTAAAAAGTGGAAGTAGATTAATGCTAAGGCAGATTTTATCCTGAAGAGGTCTATCTCTCCTAATTTATTTGATCATATTATAAGGTGTAAATTAGCTCATGAAATATGGAGGAACTTCGATCGGCTGTTTAACAAGAAGGATGAAGCTCGGCTACAGATTTTGGAGAATGAGTTAGCTAACATCACTCAAGGTAATCTCTCTATCACCGAGTATTTTTTTGAAGGTTAAAAATCTATGTTCAAAAATTTCTCTATTGAACCCGGATGAGGCTATCTCTAAAGCACGAATAAGAAGAATTATTGTTCGTGGTTTAAAACCAGGATATTTTCCCGTTGTTACATCAATTCAAGGATGGGTTCAACAACCATCTTTGAAAAAATTTGAGAATTTGTTGTCGTCACAAGAGCTACTAGCCAAACAGATGGCTGGTGTATCTATCAAAGAAGGGGAAGGAAATGCTCTTGTCACCGATAAGAGAAACTATAAAGGGAAATCAAAAGATAGCATGCACTTTTAATCCTCAAGTGGTTCAAGCTCGCCAGGAAAGAAAGGGGAGTCTTCTAGTAATGGTAAAAAGCTTATAAAATGTTACCATTGTGGCAAAGTCGGGCATATAAAAAGATATTATCGAGCCAAAGAGAGCAATATGGCTCAAACCAAGAAAGTTGCTGAACAAGAAGAAAAAGAAGAAGACTGGGGAAAGTGCTCCACAACAGAGACTCGAGCAATAAATGTCATGGCTTCCATAAATTTTGAAAGTGACTGGATCGAAGATTTAGGATGTGGGCACCATCTCAGTGGAGATCAATCCAAATTCTCTACCTTTCGCGAATACAACAGACGTGATGTCATTGTTACATCAGATAATACAGCCCATAATGTTGAGAAGGAAGGCACTGTTGTGATCAACAAGAAGCAAAAAGACACTATCACCCTCAATAGTGTCTTTCATGTTCCAGGAATGAAGAAAAATATATTTTTAGTTGCAAATGCTATAGATGCTGGAAACTATTTGTTATTTGGCCCACGTGATTTAAAGTTCCTCCGAAATATCAAGGAGCTCAAGGCAGATATCATTCACTTAGGTAAGAGAGTTAACGATTTATATGTCTTATCTGCCTCTAATTCATATATTGAGAAGATGATTAGCAATGATAATATACATCTTTGGCATGCTATACTTGGACATATAAGCATGGATAAATTAAAAGCCATGGTAAAGTTGAATATAGTAAAAGGTTTGCCTAACTTAAGAAATTTTGGTAGAGGAGAGGTTTGTGAAGGATGTCAATATGGAAAGGCGCATCATCTTCCATTTGACAGATCCTTGTCAAGGTGCAATGCCCCACTAGAACTTATTCACAGTGACTTGATGGGGCCAACGAGAACTCCTTTATTTTCAGGCTACTCTTATATGCTAATTTTCATTGATAATTTTACTAGATTCACTTGGATTTATTTTGTGAAGCACATGTCAGGAGTTAAGTAAGTTTGTGGAGTTCAAAGAAATAGTTAAAGGTGAACTCTATTCTAGAATAAGGCGGCTACGAACTGATAGTGGCAGTGAGTTCACATCAGATAAGTTTCTTTTCTTTTGTCGTCAGCATGGCATTAAAAGAGAGTTGGCATGCACTGATACGCCACAACAAAATAGAGTGGCTGAAAGGAAGATCTGACACTTAACTAAGACATGTAAGAGTTGGCTTCATGCCAAGAATTTACCTAGAGCCTTGTGGGCTGAAGGTATGAAATGTGCAGTATACGTGATTAATAGGATGTCGCTTTCTCCAAACAATATGAAATCTCCCTATAATTAATGTTTGGAGAAAAGCCTAGTGTTAAGTTTTTGGCTATATTTGTTATGTTCATATTCCAGATTCTCAACAGAGCAAGTTGGATTCCAAGGCAAGAAAATGCATCTTTGTCGGATATGATGAAAGGAAAAAGGGCTGGAAGTGTATGGATCCTAAAACTCATCTCTTTGTTGTTTCAAGGGATGTCATATTTGATGAAGTCTCTTTGTATTGTGGAGTTGTAGAAAAAGGGGTAGGTTCTAAACCCTTGAACATTGAAGCATCAAATCTGCCCATTACAGGTACTTCCTTAGATATAGTAATCGAGGAGCTAAGAGAAAAGGGGAGCCCGAGAACTCAAAGAAATGAAACTCAGCAAGGAGATGATTCAAGTATCTTAGGAAGACCAAAAAGAACTATCGTAAGCCAGCTCATTTCAGAGATGAAAATTTTATCAGTACGTATTCATGTTTTTTTCAGGACCAATTAAAGAACCTTCAGTCTTTGGGTAAGCAAGACGAGGCAGAAAAATAGTGTTGAGATCTTCACCAAGACACGTCCTAAAGCATCGGTTGAGTTCTTCCGCGACATGCTTGGATAACTTCCAAAAAATTACTTTAAGTGGGAGTGTGAAAAAATAAAGTTGATGTCACGACCCCAAATACATTAGGATATGTTTCTAACATGAGCATTAAACGCGAAATCTTTATAAGTGTTATAATGACAGAAATATGCAAAAAAAAATTGAATTAACAAATACTACACAGCCCCAACAATCTGGTGTCACGATTCTAGAGCCTCTAATATATAACTGAACATCTAATACATCAAGTCTAAGAAAATGCGAAATGAACTGGATAGAGAGGAGAAAACATGGATGTGGATGCCATGCAGCTACCTCGAAATCTCTTGTCAAATACTGAATCAACATGAAGCTCTCACTCAGCCCCTCGGGCACCTGAATCTGCACACAAGGTGCAGGGAGTAACGTGAGTACGCCAACTCAGTAAGTAACTAAAGTAAATAAAGACTGAAGATAGTGACGAGTAGTTAAAAACATAATAACTGAAAATAACAACAGGATAATAGCTCAATTTTGTAGTTTAAAATCAGTTTCGTCACAAAATATACACTTTCAGCTTAAAGGTTGAAATCATATACTTAGCAATAGTTTCCAACAGAGGCTATGTTTTAAAGAAGAGTGAAACAGGAAAATTAGCATAACAAAGCCTCTCTGGCAAGGAATCACTCAAAATATGGCCCCTTGGGTAGCCTCTCAGTTACTCGGGACTCATCCCTCGTCACTTAGTACTCATTTTCGACACTCGGCTCATATATCCCTCATAATAACAGAAATCATAGTAATCGCTGTGATGTGCAGCCCAATCTATATATCGATGTGGCGTGCAGCCCGGTCCACATATATAGTTGACTATGCTCACTGGGGGTGTACAGACTCTGGAGGGGCTCCTACAGCCCAAACATTATATCGCTGCGGCGTGCAGCCTGATCCAATATATGTATTGCTACGGTGTGCAACCCAATCCAATATATGTATCGCTGCGGCGTGCAGCCCGATCCATAAAAGTATCGCTGCGGCGTGCAGCCCGGCCCATAGTATATACATATAACATCCTTACAATTAGGTTCTCAACATCTCTCAGTCATTAACCTCACAGCCTCTTGGGCACAATAATATAAGGTAGGGATCTCAGCCCAAATAATCCTACATTTAGGAATAGAGTGATAAAACTAGCTTTAATCTTTTAAACAGGTAAAGACATGACTGAGGATATGGTTTTTAACAAGTAAAGTGAGGAAAAACAGTCAAAATGCCCCTAAGGGTTCTACAGGTCGGCACAAGGCCCCAAACATGGTATACAACCCATGATACAGTATAAAAGACTGAAATACGGAGTAATATAAGATTTCCAAATCAAATACGTGGCTTAATCATCGCTATGGGATGGACCAAGTCACAATCCCTACCGATGCACGCCCACGCGCTCGTCAACTAGCATGTGCGTCACCGCTTTTATCAAATCAAGCAAAATACTGGGGTTTTGTATTCTCAGTTCTAGATTTTCAATGGTTACTTACCTCAATCCGGTAAAAATACTATTTCATGATGCCTTTGACCCTCAAATCGGCCTCCACTCGCATCGAATCTATCCAAAATTAGAACGATTATGTCACAATATGATAAAGGAACAAAGCCCAAGCAAAATCAATCGAATTACCACGAAATTCTAGAAATTGGTCATACCCAACCCCCCGGGCCCACATCTCGAAATTTGACAAAATTCACAAAACTAGAATCCTTATACTCTTACGAGTCTAACCATACGAAAATTATCCAATTCTGATACCATTTGGTCCTTCAAATCATCATTTTACATTTTTGAAAGATTTCACAATTTTGTTTCCAAATTCCATCCTAAATCATGAATTAAATAATGAATTCAATGATAGATTCATGTACTCTAGCCAAATCTGAGTTAAAATCACTTACCCGATGAATTTCTTGAAAAACCTTCAAAAAATCATCAAAATCCGAGCTCTCTAGGTTAAAATATCAAATAAAATCCAAAATCATGTATTTATAGAGTACCCCACAGATTTCCATCTCCGCGGACCGCACAAAATTGACCGCGGTCCGCACAAAACCAGTGCGGCCCGCACAAAAATGACCGCGGCTGTACAGGTTTTCCTCTGCAGTAACAGGCTTTAGTATTTTGGCCATAACTTTAGTACAGATGTCCAAATTGTGATATCTTTACCTTTATAGAAACTAGATACGAAGGGATACAACTTTTATTTTTGAATCATCTCAAAATTCCTTGTAGATCAAAAGATATAAGCTTCCGAAGTAGGACCAGTGAAATGTTACCTACAGCGGCTGCACCACGTTTTGTGCAGTCCGCACAGCACATACCACGTCCGCACTTCTTTTTGTGCGGACCGCGCGGGTGTGTTCTGAGGCCTGCAACCCTTCTGGACCTGCTACAGCTATGATTTTCGGCCTAAAATATCCCGGAACCTACCCGGAACTCCCGGAACTTCAAACCAATTGTACCAACACATCCCATGACATTTCAAACTTGTTCAAAACTTCGGAATGCTCACAACAACATCAAATCACCAATTTAACATGAGACTCAAGCCTAAGATCTCCAAGAACTCTTAAATTATGCTTTCGATCAAAAAGTCTATAAAGCCTCGTCCGAATGACCTGAAATTTGGCACACACATCCCAAATGATACAATGAAGCTACTGCAACTCTCACAATTCCTTTCCGACCCCTATATCAAAATCTCACTTATCAACCGGAAATCGCCAAAACATCAACTTCGCCAATTCAAGCCTAAATCTTCTCTACAACTCCAAAACTCATTCCGATCGCGCTCCTAAGTCACAAATCACCTCCCGAAGCTAATCGAACCATCGGAACTCACATCCGAGTCTTATAATACATAAGTCAATATCCGGTTGACTTTTCTAACTTAAACCTTCTTAAAAGAGACTAAGTGTCTCATTTCTTACCAAATCCTCTCCGAACACAAACTAATCAACTTGATCACATAAAATATGGATAACGAAGCATAACAAAGTAGAAATGGGAGAAACGGAGTGGTAACTCATGAGACGACTAGCCGGGTCGTCACAGTTGATTTTTTGGAAGAGTAAAAATTATAATTAGAAGAAGTTTCTAGAAAGTTATGAAGTAATATCTTGGATATTTATTGTAATGATCTGATTGGTCGTTTTGAGCATTAACACTTCGCTTGATAGTTTGTGGCACAAATAGCTCTGTATGATGTATTAGGACTTGTGAACAAAACTTGGGTTCATTTCGAGTTGATTTAATATGTTTTGGTGTGAGTTTTTAAAAGTCGAAAGTTCGAAAGTTCATTAAGTTTGATTTGAGGTGTATTTCGTCATTTCGATATTGTTATGTGTGTTTTGAGGCCTCGAGTAGGTCTGTATTATGATATGGAAGTTTTTGGTATGTTTAGACGGGGTCCCCAGGGGCTCAAGTATGTTTCGGATAGGTTTGGGTTGTGTTGCGCTCGTTTTTTCTTATGGTTAGACGTCGTTTCTTCAAGTATAAATGGTACCACATTGAACAAATAAGCTCTTATTTATGTTTTTATTGAAGCATTAGATCCGTCTGGTAATTACGGAGTCATAGCAAAAAGAATCGTCAAATTTGGACATCGTATGAGGGTTTTATGGTCCTTTTACTAAGAATTGGGTTGTCAGATTTTTCAGATTAATTACGAAACTATCACTGTTGCGTATTTAAAAATGTGCATTATTTTTAAATATTGAAACCAACATATCTCCTTCAATATAAGGTCAAATAGATTGATTCAAGAGCCTAACTTGACTAGAATCTTGCAAGGAATCTATTGGAGGTATCAAAAGTGAGTTTCAAGATCTTTTGGCACACGAAACAAGGTAGAACTGTGTTAAAATGAGGGTTTTATGCACTAAACATATTTTGAGTTGGGGAGCTCGGAATTGGACAATATTTCGAGGCAATTTTCAGAATATGAATTGTGATAAGTGTTCTCTACTCAGTTTTGGTTATATTTCATGAATCTATATTCGATTTTAGCTTTTGGTTGATGAATTTTAAAGAAGAAATTGGGGGTTTTGGCCTAAAGTTTCATAATATGAATTTTTGAGTTTTGAACACCGATTTGGAGTCGGATTTGAGTGAAACTAGTATGTTTGAACTCGTAATTGAATGGGTTTTGTGAGTTTTGTTGGGTTCGGAGGTGCGGGCCCGGGTTGGGCTTTTTGGCTAATTTTGGGCTTTTGATTAAAGATTCGACCTTTTTCGATTGGGATTGGTTCCTTTAGCATTGTTTGATGTATTTCAGTTATTTTTTATTAGTTTCAAGCCATTCAGAGGTCGAAATGCGCGTGATGGAATTCTTGGAGCATCGCTTGGCTTGCTCAGTGTTGGAATTGGCTTGTTTAAGATAAGTAACTCTTCTAAGCTTAGTGCTGAGAGTATGAAACCCCGAACTACGTATTATGTGATTAGTATTGAGGTGACGTACATGCTAGGTGATGGACGTGTAGGCGTGCACCCTGTGAAATGGGACTCTGTTGCTCCCATGTCCCTGTATAGTGGCCCTATTTTGTTGATATTTGTGTTTTCATTATGTGAAAAAGTAATTGAGCTGTCAATCATGCTAAATATCATCTTTAGGCTTTATGCTGATATTGTTCGTACCCATAGTGGTTATTTCTTGCTATCATCTTACTGATTTCCATTGATATTTTGTACTCAGTCATATTCATGCATTCATATCGTATCTCAGTTTGTACCCATAGTGGTTATTTCTTGTTGTCATCTCACTGATTTTCATTGATATTTTGTACTCAGTTATATTCATGCATTCATATCGTATCTCAGTCTCAAATGTTGTTGTTGATGCATCATATCATTGTTGTCGAGCTAGTTTCATGACGTTTTGAGCCCGTGAGCGAGACTGGAAAGAGTGATGACTGAGTGAGGCCGAGGGCCTGATTGTGAGGATATAAATATATATATGGATCGGGTTGCAGTTCTCGATGGTTTCTACCACAGTTTGAGATGTATATTTTCTACTGGCGTGAGGAGCATGTGATGTATAGTGATTTTCTCCGGATGAAATCAAATGGAAAGTTCTTAGCTAATTGAGTGAGTAGTTGCTTGTGACTCGGAGTGGATTACGAAGTTCTCATATTTTTGGTATGATGGCATAGTATATGCGGTATGTTGTGTAGGATTGAGATTTGTATGTATAAGATCACGGTTCAGTTTTGAAGGGGAGGTCATGAGTCCTTAGGCAATATGGATAGTTTCAGATGACTAGGTATATAACATTACTATTTGGTATGGCTTGATAGGAGTATATATTTCAGAAGGGGGGATGTGTTTTGATTTATGGATACTTCATTAGTATTGTGGCACTCTCTTAATTGATCGATTTTTGGTGTTCAAATTTTGCTTTGTGGTACAGAAGAATTATAGAAGTATTCATCGCGGGATGATCGTGTATGATAGATGTATTAGACATTCTGGCGGTGGAGTTGGGATCAGATATGGTGATTCATGTGTTCTATGGATTTGCAGACTGGGAGCTCTCAAGAGTAGATTGTTGCATGGTTATGGACTATGAAGTGTGGCCGAAGCTAGCCAGGTGATAGTATATGTTATGATTCAGTCATTGTGGACTTTCGGAGGATTATTTATCTATTTATGGGTGACCAGAGTTGATTTGGGGGTCCATTGGTAGGCCCAATTAG
Source organism: Nicotiana tabacum (assembly GCF_000715075.1). Lineage (NCBI taxonomy): Eukaryota > Viridiplantae > Streptophyta > Magnoliopsida > Solanales > Solanaceae > Nicotiana > Nicotiana tabacum. Next base: position 145,006,861 of record NC_134082.1, read on the forward strand.
GATATGTATTTTACACCGAGTCGGATTGGTTGGTTCCATGCCGCTATTACTAAGGGATGTGCCATTTGGTTGTTGTTCAGCCTGTTCATGTTCTGAAATGATCTATGATTTACTCTTCTATGCCACGAGAAATTGTGATTCGTTGGTTATATGCACATATAGTGCGGTTCTATTTGAGCTTTATAGCGGAATTTGAGCGAGATGAGTATTTAGGTATTGCATGATTAATTGCGTGTTGGCTATATTCTTTCCTGATTGTGGTATTGCGTTATTTGCTCTCTGTGGTTATGATAATGCACTTTGGGTGCTTGATATAGAATTTTGCGTGGTTATTGATTTTGAGTAGGGTGGCTCGAGGTATATAATATGGACCAGTGTTTGGATGGGTCACGCATTTTAACGGAGTTATGTTGAGACATGATCCTTTTTGTTATATTCGCGTGTTTTGGTTATACAGTGTGTGATAGGTTCTTGGCATTACTTTGTAGTGGTACTTGTTGAGCTTGCGAGATAGTTCCTTTATCTGATTCATTTTCCATGATTGAGTACATTTGGAATGTTTCTTATTGGTGCACGGATTGCACGAGTTGCGGCTTTAGACTGTATTAATGTGTCATGTCACTAGAGTGATTATGTTAGATGGGATGAGGTCATCGTACCTAGAATGGATGCTATCGGATCAGGCTGCGGTATATTTGGAAGGATATTGATGCTGATCGGCTTAAAAATTTGCTATAGTTCCTATCAAAAGATAGGAAGTTCCACAATTTGTTGGTCTGACGAATGGTTATGAGTTTATTCGTGTTTCTTTCATCGTTGACAGTATATGAAGGTGTTAGAACGAGGCCCTATTTGATAAGAGGTTTATTACCGATATTGGGTTGTTTTGAGAAGCTATTGTGATTAGAAGTTATCCCTATGAGTGTTTGAGTTATATGGTATATCATGTGCTTTCATCTTGAGTTATGTCTATAGCTTGATACATCTTGTTCAGACTTATACAGTGTGTATATGTGAGATTCTGATCTTATAGAAAATTTTGGATGTGGAAATTGGATTCGAAGGCTTATGGGCTAGGTTAGATTAAGAAATTTCAGCCATGTTGTGTTATCAGATCTATATGAGATAAGGTGACTTGGGATCACCCCCGGGTATGTGCATAGTGAAGTTACACGGCAATTTGATGGCTTTTGAAACAACTCTGTACACGTTCGAGGACGAGCGTCTATTTAAGTGGGGGAGAATGTAACGACCCGACTGGTCGTTTTGAACATTTTCCCTTCGCTCGATAGTTTGGGGGCATGAGTAGCTATGTATGATATATTAGGATTTGTGTACAAAACTTAGGTTCATTCCGAGTTGATTTGATATGTTTTGGCGTGAGTTTTTGGAAGTCGAAAGTTCGAAAGTTCATTAAGTTTGATTTGAGGTGCATTTTGATATTGTTATGTGTATTTTGAGGCCTCGAGTAGGTCCGTATTATGATACGAAACTTTTTTGTATGTTTAGACGGGGTCCCGAGGGGCTCAGGTGAGTTTCGAATATGTTTGGATTGTGTTGCGCTCGTTTTTCTTATGTTTCGACGTCGTTTCTTTAAGCATAAATGGTACCACATTGAACAAATGAGCTCCGATTTATGTTTTTATTGAAGCATTAGATCCGTATCATAATTACAGAGCCATAACAAAAATAATCATCAAATTTGGACATCGTTGAGGATTTTATGGTCATTTTACTAAGAATTAGGTTGTCAAATTTTTCAGATTAATTACTAAACTGCCACTGCTGCGTATTTAAAAACTGCATTATTTCCAAATATTGAAATCAACATATCTCCTTCAATATAAGGTCAAATGGAGTGATTCAAGAGCATAATTTGACTAGAATTTTACAAGAAAGCCATTGGAGGTATCAAAAGTGAGTTTCGAGATCTTTTAGCACACGAAATGAGGGAGAACTGTGTTAAAACGAGGGTTTTATGCATTTAACATATTTTGAGTTGGGGAGCTCGGTATTGGACAATTTTTCGAGGCGCTTTTCAGCATATGAATTGGGGTAAGTGTTCTCTACTCAGTTTTGGTTATATTTCTTGAATCTATCTTCGATTTTAGCTTTTGGTTGATGAATTTTAAAGAAGAAATTGGGGGTTTTGGCCTAAAGTTTTGTAATATGAATTTTTTAGTTTTGAAAAGCGATTTGGAGTCGGATTTGAGTGAAACTAGTATGGTTGAACTCATAATTGAATGGGTTAACAGATTTTGTGAGTTTTATCGGATTTTGGGGTACGGGTCAGGGTTGGGCGTTTTTGCCGATTTTGGGCTTTTGATTAAAGATTCGACCTTTCTCGATTGGGATTGGTTACTTTAGGATTGTTTGATGTATTTGAGTTATTTTATATTAGTTTCTAGCCATTCAGAGGTCGAAAAGCACGTGATGGGATCTTGGAACATTGCTTGGCTTGCTCGGTGTCAGAATTGGCTTGTTTAAGATAAGTAACTCTTCTAATCTTAGTGATGAGGGTATGAAACCCCGAACTACGTATCATGTGATTGGTATTGAGGTGATGCACATGCTAGGTGACGGGTGTTTGGGCTTGCACCCTATGAAATGGGACTTTGTTGTCCCTATGGCCCTGTATAGTGGCCCTATTTTGTTGATAATTGTGTTTTCATCATGTGATAAAGTAATTGAGCTGTCAGTCATGCTAAATATCATATTTAGGCTTTATGCTGATATTGTTTGTACCCACAGTGGTTATTTCTTGCTGTCATCTCACTGATTTCCATTAATATTTTGTACTCAGTCATATTCATGCATTCATATCATATCTCAGTCTTAGTTGTTGTTGTTGATGCATCATATCATTGTTGTCGGGCTAGTTTCATGACATTTTGAGCCCGTGAGCGAGACTGGAGAGAGTGATGACTGAGTGAGGCCGGGGGCCTGCCGACTATATATATAGATCGGGTTGCACGCCGCAGCGATATATGGATTAGGTTGCACGCTGCAACAATATTGGGTCGGGCTGAACGCCACAGTGATATAGAGCTTGGGTTGTAGGATCCCCTTCAGAGTCTGTACACCCTCAGTGAGCGCAGTCGACTATATATATATATGAATCAGGCTGCACGCCGCATCAGTTATTATACAACGCTGAGTGATTCAGTGTGCTGAGTATTGAGCTTAGTAAGAGAGGATGCAAGGTAATGAGATTGAGTATTTTGAGAGTGTGAGTACATGTTTCATCTTTGAGATACATGGCATTCACATGCATACATGACATACAGGCATAAAGATGCATTCTTCCTCATGCTATATAGTATCACGTCATTCATGACTTATTATATGCATTGATATGTGGGTATGGAGAGGCGCTTTATACTTGTTATTTGGAAAGAAAATAAAACATTTTATTTATTGTGGAAAGGATATTTGGAAAGTTTCAGTTTTCGAACTTACTCGTACTTTTAGCATTTTTGGTAAGAGAACTGGGATTTCTTTCACTGAGATATTTGAAAAGCATGACCACTTTCTGGAATTATGAACGAGCTGAGCATTTTACTTTTGAGATATCTCTTTTATACTTGCATTCATGATGTTATGAACTATTGTGAAAATATTGGCTTTGGGCCCGATCTTGTGGTAGCTCGTCATTGCTTTCAACCTGAGGTTAAGTTTGTTACTTTTTGAGTACATGGGGTCGGTTATACTCATACTGCACTTCCTACACAGTGTGTGCAGATCCCGGATGTCGATGTTGCAATGTTCGATGGTTGCTGGATTTGAAGGCATACTCGCGTTCCTACTGTAGATGCATCTTGCTCACGGTAGCCTTAGACTATAACATTCTGTTTATGTACTTTTCAAATAGAATGTGTAATTATTCCATTGTTGCTTTATAAAATCCATTCGTAGAAGTTCGTGATTTGTTCTACCAGTCTTGGGAAATGTATTAGATTTAGATAATTCTCTTGTTTAATTGTTTTATTAAGTTAAATGAATCTAGATAATTGTTAATTGGCTTACCTAGCGGGTTGGGTTAGGTGCCATCACGACTGGTGGATTTTGGGTCATGACATTTGTTGTACTTAAGAAATATCTAGATATTCTAGAGTCTTGCATATTTAAGGAAGATATTAGTAGAAAGTGATAGAATTTTCTAGATTATTTTTGTATCTAGAATCATCCCTAGACAAGTATAAATAGGAGTAGCCTTAGGCATTTGTATTGAAGCCAAATTTAAGAAAGCCTTCTTCAATAACAAAGTTCTCCTTTCAAAAATCTCTCTTCTTTTTTCAAGCTTCCTCTTCTTTAGTTGAATCCTCCAATCTTATTTAACGATCTTGGGCTAGTAGAAGGTTTCCAAATAATACTATTCTTGTGCTATTCTTTAAATGTAGCTAACGAACAAGATTGAGAATGGAGGAAGGAGAGAAATCGAATCTGTATTATCTAAGAGAGGGCACAGTCGATCAATACAATGTTTATAGTGCTTATGAGCACTAACTAACTGACAGCTCATATACAACTGTCCACTAACTAACTAACCACTTTAAATAACTTTTGAACTAACTCTAAAGCATTCTAAATTTTTATTATGTACACTTTGATACCCTATATCCCAAGACAAAAATGGATATACAATGTTCTCTTCTTTCTCTCTCTAGCTGCGATGAACAGTAGCGACGCAACAGTTCACCGGCCATAAATCCATATTCCGGCAGTGGAAATTCACGAAATTGGTCTCAAAAGAACCCCCTTCTCTTTGCGAACAATCCCCAGTTGGTTTCATCCTCAAATCAATAGCCAGTTTTTCCAGATCGTAATTTTCATTTCGCGATTACTGTAGCGATTACTGTAGCGTGCAGAAATTTTATTAAATTCATCTGCTTCTTCACGCCAATGGAGCCTTGAAAATCTTCATGAATTAATGTGAAGTTTACTGTAGATCGCAGGATTTGTGTTTTGAGCAGCCATGGCTGCCATCGTCTCTCCCCAGATTCCAGCTGCGGGAGAGCCCAATCCAAATTATAGTGAGCATATCCCCAACAACAAGATTCAACAAACTTACGCCTCTCAATTACTTACAAATAATTCTGCTTCAATCTCCACAAAACTGGTCTTAAAACCTGTCCAAATTGTTCATGGGGAACCTACAATTCAATTCACAATGGAGGAAAGACAAACTTTTGTTGTTGAAGAAGGACTGCATCAAGCAGTTGTGCTGAAGTTATCTCCAAGAGCGCCAGATTTGAAGGTTCTAAGAAGCTTACTGCCAAAAATACTAAGCATAAAAGGCCATTACTTGATTGGTCATCTTGCCCCACATCAACTACTGTTAAGATTGGATCAACCAGAGGATTTTGTCAACGCACTAGCCCGAGCAGTAAATTCTTTTTCGCACAGTGGAGAACAACATCAGTATAGGGTCTTCCCTTGGACAGTTGGATACAATCCTAAGGAAGAAACATCAAAGGCTGCAGTTTGGATTTCATTACCAAACTTGTCTCCAGAATTATTTGCTCGACAATCACTGTTGTCAATAGCTAATGTAGTGGGTAAACCAATCGCTATCGACGAAGCAACACAGGTGAAATCTCGACCTAGCACTGCTAGAGTTAAGGTTATTCTCGATCTCTTAGACAAACTGCCAACACGTATACGTTTGCAGCATGTTGATAATGCATCTGGAAAGATTATCGAGGTGTTTCAAGAAGTAATATATGATAACCTCCCGGGTTATTGTATCTATTGTAAACGGCAAGGCCACATAGAGGAGATGTGTCGACTGCTTTTAAAGAATAAGATCGACGACGCCGAAAATTTGGTCGATGACATGTCCAGTGTTGATAAATTAAAAGGAGATTCCAGGGACTTCCTTAATGCCAAAAGATCTGGCCAGTCGGTGGACGATGTTGCAAAAGAAGTTGGCAACTATAATGTGACTGAAACAGCTAATAGAGAATTAAATAAGGCTAATGCTGGCCAACAGAGATCCGATGAAGGAATTTCTGATGATAATCGAATAGGATCAAAGGTTGTTAATGGTCAAGCTAACGTAATGGAAACTGTAACAGGGGAATTGCAAGATGTTACTGATCATGAAAAGCAGACTGTCAATGTAGAGGCTAAATTTCCAAATGCTCAAACTGAAAGGGAGCAGGGATTTGAGCAGGGGACTCTGGCTCAGGGAACTGCTGTTGCACCTGTTAAACCAGTGGACAAAGCAGCAGTAGAATGTGCTGAAGGTGTTGGTCAATTCAAGACTGCTTCTAAGTCCCCTTCAGTTACTGGACTGGTTAATACACAGCAGAAACAGTCTAATGTTCCACAAGTATCAGGCCCAAAGGATGTTGTTGATCGAGGTGAGGTATCTACACAATTTGGCAAGGACAAGGTTGGTAATGGTGCTTTGCAAGCTGCAGCTAATGCTAAACATCCTGATGCCCGAGCAACCAATGACAAGAACCATGCAACTAATATGATAGTAGGACGTGACAAATCTGGAATGGAATCAGATACTGTATTTTCAACTTTGGATGTTACTGTTGCATTGACTGCAACTGCTGATCGAGTTACTGCTGGGGATCCAAAATATGGTGCTGCAGTTGATGATTTAATTGAAAAACCAACAGGTGAGGTGCATCAAAAAATGTCATAGTAATGGGCAACAAGCTGCTGCACATACACTTGCAACTAAGCAGCAGAAAATTGCAGAGCAAATCGCTGACAAAACAGTTTCTGCCCAGATTTCTGGGAATAAAAACGTTGGGATTAAGAGTTTAATGATGGAAAAAAAATATGGGAAGTTGATAGGGGTTGATAAGGAAGATGACATGAATAACAAGGAAGGGGATTGGAGCTTGGTAACACATAAAAAATCACCCACAAAGAAGCAGGTCTCACCAACGCAACATAATAGCACTGCTCGTCAAAATGATTTCACTGTTGGTTAAAGCTCAAATAATTTTGAGGTTCTTGCGGTTGTTGGGGACCCTGAAGTAGATGCAAAAGGCTTACTTGATAGTGGAATGTCCAAACATTTAGTTCCAACGCCCAGTAATGAACGAGGAGGGCAAGGCAGTCATGATTTAGTTGAAAATTTGGGCTTTCGATGAAATGACTTCAACAACAACTTGAGGAATGAAATTATGTACATCCAAGCTCACAGTTCAAATGCACCTACATTGCATTTTTCCAATCCTCAGGTAGAACAAATCATCAAGAATGCTCAGAATGAAATGATGAAAAACTCCACAATGGTTAAACAGCCTTTGGTCACATTAAATACCTCTGTATTTGATGTTCCATCACAATCAGTTGAAACCTACGGCGACTTTGAAGGTGAAGCTGGGAAACTTTTTCTGTCAACTAGAAACAATGATGAATTTATCCAAGCAAAAGTGATCAAATCTAAACTTTGGTTAAAACAACGTGAAGAGGATGACGAATACGAGGATTGGGGTGATGGTCATGCAGGGTTTTCATCTGAAGAAGCTGATCAGGAGGTCGATCAAGAGAGTGCAGGTGAAGATCTTGACTGTCTAGCAATGGCAAAATATGATGAGGGACCAACAGCAAGTCATATGAGCAAATTGAACATCAACGCTCCAATATTTTTGCCCAGAAATTCTCCAAATGGAAGCTTGAAGCGAACTGCAACAACACATACAAAGCAGTTAGTCCCAGCTGAAACTGATCAAATAGCTGCTACAATAAAATCTGGGCAGCAGCATATTGTAACAAATAATCCAATCTTCGATGCAATGGAGCAGCAGCTTAATCAAAATGATCCAGTTATTAAACCTACTGCTGATCGCACATCAACAGTAACAGCAATTTCTGGGCAACAACAAATTGTGACAACCACTCCTACTATTACACTAGCGGAAAGAAAGCTATTGGATGCAATGGTAAGCTCAAAGCCTGCTAACTCATTAAATCTTACTGCTTTAAGCACTGGTCGAGTGAATAATAGCAGGAACAAAATGCAAAGCATATTACAACACAAAAACAAGGCAGTGTTGGTTAATAAACAGGATGGAAACAGTGTGGTAATTCAAGAACATGTTCAAGACTTGCAAAATCAGGTGCTTGTGGGCAGAGATACATATGAAGAAGGTGAAGAAGATGATATTCTAAATCAATGCAGGGCAGAGGCGGCAAGAAAAGGTGATTTGTCACCTATGCATAGCAGAAAAAATAGGAAATCTCATACAAGGAAAAATAGTTGGGACGACAAGGTTAGTGATTTTTTAAATGTTAGGCGACTCCCAATGAGAGTTGCCAAACAAAAGAAGGCCGCCCCAACTACATCTACAAAGTCCAATCGTTCAAAAAAGAAATCATGAATTTTGAATACATCTTGAAGAATTGGGATTGTGATGAAAAAGAGTTACAAATTGAAGAAATTACAAGTTCGGACAAGAAGGGATAACATTTTAATTCCTTCATCATTTTATTCTACCATTATATTAGTATTCTCATTTGTAATATCATCATAGAGTATGTTATAAACTCTGTGATGATCATTGAATATTTGGTAATTTCCAACTCTTATTTTTTACATGCATGCTAGTAGGTGAGGCTACTTAAAGCCGCAATAGGAATAGTAAGGTAAGGTTTAGCCCGGTTAGTGTTGCCTTGGTCCTATGCCTTTGGAAAATATCCTCAAGGCTATGAGATTATATGTCCTCGTGAGACTTTGCCGGCAGCTACCCCATGAATCCTCTACATGAGGCTGCCATCATAAGGCAATGTGAGGCGCAGAGGAGTGATTATATAGCCAAGGCATATGGGTAACAATACCGGTGCAATTGTCCCCCTTATTTGTACTCTTCCTAATTGTTGTATTTTTTTTTCTCTTGTTAATAAAAAAACTAACCCTAGGCGCTTGCCTAGCGGATTGCCAAAAAAAAAAAAATATATCCCCAGACAAACACATGGCATAAATTTAATTTTGAACATGAGGTATGGCAATTTAATACGTCCTGTTACTTTTCTTTCCCACTGAATCCATAAGTTGTGATTTCTTGAGATTTTGGGCTCTAATCTCCCAAATAATTAGACAATTTTTTCAATACTATCTATTTCTCCTGTTACACTGAGTAACTTTTAATATTTATTCTTATTGTGTTAAATTTACATTTACCTCAATTAATCTATGATCTCCCAAATACTGAATCTCCGTTTAATATGCATTACGATACTAAAAAAAAAATAATTTAACAAACGTAGGAGGAATCTTGAGTTACTCTTAGTGTCAAATTTTGCTTATTGTTCTGGTTTTTCATTTTGGATAGCTTTTTGCTTATTCCTGATCGTGCTGCCAAAGAAAAGTAGCTTTTTTTGTCTTTCGATTCCCTTAATGTTCAGTTCACTTCTCCCCTCTCTCTTTGAAAATCCTAGATCTCAACTTCTCCTTTCCCTGGATATGCGCTTCTTTCTTCTAGATTTACACTTTCTCCTACATCTCACTATGGAGGGAGGGATGGCAGTATGGCACCTTTTGTATAGCCAGTCAGACTGCTTAAGAGTATCCCTGAATTGACTTGTTTTGGTGGTTGCATCCGCTACGTAGCTAGTGGTCTTTGCAACCCATTTTCTCACTCCGCTGCCCCTACCCACCTAGCCGTCGCCCTCCCTCACTGCGGCGCCACCCTCCACTTCCCTCCATTTTCACTGACCTGCTCATCTTTCTGAGTAGTTCAAGTAGCTAAGGTTTTATTTTCTCTATCTTTTCATCAGGTATATACCTAGTGGTAACTTCCTCGGGAAGCAATCGGGGCTACATTATATAACTTGTAAGACTCCCTGCAAGTAAGTGATAGTGATGGTGATATTTCCAAGTGAGATTTATGCAGCAGAGGCTTGGCAAGGTAGCACCTCGTTGTTTGGCTTCATCAATTCATGCAATGAGTCTGTTCGTACATGACTTTGTCAATTTGGCACTTTTCAATAATCTTCATTGTTGAACTCTGTGACAACACAATAAATCCATTCTTTGGAAGAACAAATGAATCCAATTACAATCTTACTATTTTTGTAAGAACTAGTCTCATTCAATATGGGTCACAAGTAAAGTAGGTATACATATAAAAAGTGATTCCAAATATCAGGAACTCCAGGGAGACACCAGTGTGTACAATCTGCATAACTACTTGGATTTGCCAATTGTTCTTCTGTCAGAGGATCCCAGTGCTTTCTATATATGGATGGATGTGCTTCTTTTCTATACTCAGAAAGTTGAGTAATGTTGAGCAAATCTGCTTTAACACCACTTTTCTCATTCAGTTTCTTGATGGCTGCTTCCACCAATCTCATCATTCCCGGATCTGATTCTGATCCCCAATATTCTGCATTAGAAATTGGCTCTGTTTCATTGTAACAGTTCTCACCCTCTGCCTTCCCCCATTCCTCTCCCCTGCCATTATATATTTCAGACATATTTTCAATATCAGTACTACTACTATTCAGTTGCTATAACTTCTTAAGTATATTTCTAAATCGAACGTGCAACTAGAAAATCTTTCTCAAAAAGATATACCTGCTGTGCGTGGGCGACATGCTAACAAAGAAAACTCTAGTTTTGGTGCGGTTGACATGAGAATCCAACCAATCTGCCCATGTCTTAAGCCCCAACTCGTACGTACGCAGCATCCCTAATTGTTCATACTTGGCATATGTACTTTCAAACGATCCCCACCTGAAATTACATAAATCACTGTCATATTTAATGGACATGTTATGCCTAAAAACTTGAAATTAAGTACTAACAATTTCTTATGAGCGGTTAAAGGTTAGAAAGATAAGTACTCACAAAACAGTCAAATCCAGTCGCCACCATAAATAGGAATTAAAGACAAGCACATCAGCATCTTCCCAAAATCTAGCATGTTTCTCTATTGAATCCACTCTTAAAACGCGATCTTTAACACGATGATGCCACGCATCGTCGCAATTGGATTCCACCAACAATGGTGCCCAGTAGAAATCAATGGTAGCATTGTATTCCTTCACCAATGTTTGAAACAAGATCTAAGCCCACTGCATTCAAACTTCAAATTTAGGGAAAGAGCAATGTAAAACTCACAATAGCTTTTAAGGTGACCAAAGAACCATTATAGTGAACATGTTTGAGATGAGTATGGATTGATGACTCTAGCATGCACACCATTGAAACCCACTGGTTCCTATTGACTGAATCTCCCACATATACAAGCCTCTTGTTCCTTAACTTCTCCAACATTGCTGTCGCATTAAATCTTTACAAAATCAAGAATTATAATCTAAAACCACAAATACCCAATAATCCAAAGGAAGAAAAACAGAAAATATACACTTACCTAGGAAGGTCACAATCATGGGGTTGCCATTTCCAGTTGAGATAGTTGAGATCTATTCTCCCATAATTCTCACAAGCCATTCCATCATCCAAGAACGAAATGAATGAACAATTGGACCCATTATAGAGAGGGCGAGATTGGTTATCAAATACCCATTTGCCTGAAAAGAAATTGCAGCTGGATAATGATTTCAACTGAGGTCTTTTCTCAATTTCCTGCTTAATCTCTCTGGACATGAACAAAGTTGTGATAACTAGAACCGCAGTGATAATTGCTACCAGCAGCTGAAAGCTTAGTTGAATGCCCATTACATTGTTATTCAAACTACTGCAGGGTACTGGTCTCCCATTCATTTTTCTGTTTTTGGTTCACTTCTTGTTTACAAATAGCTGAAATATGTCATGTTGATTATTGCTGAGATTAAAATGGTATTCGTGAGGAAGGAGCTATTGCGCTGACCTCAACAACTCATAGATCTATGGACTCTGGTAGATTCATT